>NC_041215.1:55895784-55903345 GCF_002837175.3 Physeter macrocephalus
GAACCCGTGTCCCCTGCATCGGCAGGCGGACTCTCAACCACTGCACCACCAGGGAAGCCCCTGAGCTCTTGTTAATGGCATTCCATCTTCCTTATGAAGCTGTATATTCCTGATGAAAAGAAAAAACGGGTGATTTCATCCACTTATTTTTCATCTGACCACTTTACTGACCTTACATATTAGGTCAATTAGCTTTTTAGCTAACTCTTATTATTTGGAGGTGGTGGTCGTGAACATCTTTCCTGTGATTGTGTAAAATTGTGGTTCCCCTTTTTCTACAGCTATGACTCCCATTTCTGTTTGTTGCCTTACCACACTGAGTGTAATTTATGGAATAGTAAGAATGGGATTAAGTTTTAGAGTGGCTATTGGAAGGATAAATATGAGATCAGAGTATATGGTGCAGAGCGAGCAGTTAAGAAGCTCCTGCAGTAATTTAGGTGTGACGTCATTCTACCTTAGTCTAGGATAGTTGCTAGGGATGTGTAAGGAAGAATATACGGGCACGATATTTTAGACAAAGAATTGACTGGACTTAGTGATGTAGGTGAGCAATGAAATAAACACATCCTACCTGAAATCTAGTACTCTACCTGATGGTGACAATCTGTAACAGATGTTGGTATCGATTGAAAACATATGTCTGGTCATCTAAAAGGGGTAAGAGGAAGGGAATTAATCACAAGTCTCAGTTTATGACAGCATTAGCAGAGATAGATAGATAGAGAGAGAGAGGTTCTATTCTATCTTTATCCATCCATCCATCCATCCATTTGTCTATGGATCCATCCACCTATCAATCTATCTAATTTTATTTTATTTTATTTTATTTATTTATTTATTTTTTTGTGGTACGCGGGCCTCTCACTGTTGTGGCCTCTCCCGTTGCGGAGCACAGGCTCCGGACGCGCAGGCTCAGCGGCCATGGCTCACGGGCCCAGCCGCTGCGCGGCATGTGGAATCTTCCCGGATGGGGGCACGAACCCATGTCCCCTGCATCGGCAGGCGGACTCTCAACCACTGCGCCACCAGGGAAGCCCAATCTATCTAATTTAAAAAAATCAGATCTCTGTGGTTCAGTCTTCAGTCCCTGAACTATCCAGGCCCATTGCTTGTCTGCCTGCTCCAGAACCACCAGCATCCTTCCCCCTCATGTCTTCCACACATTCTATTCCCTATCCTTCATCCCATCTTAGTTTAAATGGCACTTGCTGCGGGAGCCCTGCCCTGATCGCCCCAGCCCTCAAGCCAATACCACCACACATCCTGCACTTTTGTTTCCAAAGTACTTGCCACGATTGCAATTCAATAGGTATTTGTGTGACTGTGAAGTCTGTTGCCCTCACTAGACCATAAGCTCTGTGAGGGCATGCACCAAGGCTGTATTTGTTCCTGCCAAATCCCTAGTGCCCAGCACAGTGCCTGGAATATAGTTCATAATCCATAATCCTCTTGCATGGATTTATGACTGTCAGAAACATATCTTAAATAATTTGCCCTTGTGTAGAGCTTTTCTAGTTTCTAGAGTGACATTTTGTCTGTTGTGCACCATCTGGTCTTCACACCAACCCTGTGAGACATGGGACATTTAGCTGTCACCTTACAGGTGGACTGTATTTTCACCTGCATCATCTCAGTCCATGCTCACTTATATCCTCATCATTTACACACCAGCAGAACTGGGCTCTGAACACAACATAATTTTTGTTTGTTTGTTTGGGGATTTTTTGGCCGTGCTGCACGGCTTGCGGGATCTTAGTTCCCCACCCAGGGATTGAACCTGGGCCCTCGGCAGTGAAAGCGCTGACTCCTAACCTCTGGGCCGCCAGGGAGGTCCCCCACAATATACTGTTGACACACACAGGTCCTTCTCTCTGCTGAGCACGTCCGCGCATTGTGGATGCCATCGTGCCCCACCCAGACCCCCTCTACCAGCTTGTGCTCTCCTCTCCCAGCGCTGGGAGCATCAGCTCCTTTCTAGAGAGTTGCCTTCCTCCTAACCTGAGAGAGAACCCCACACATCCAGTGACTGACTGACACGGGGGTACAGAAGGCTACCCCCTTCCTCAAAGGGGTGCAGTTATATGCCAGAGTTTCCTGGTGGGACCAGGCTGGAGCCAGTCTCCTGCAGCCTCACCATGCCTCACTCCCCTGCTCCCCTCACTCTTTCAGAAACCACTGCCATGGGACTGCCCATCTCAGGCTTTGCTTCTGGGGAGCCCAAATCAAGACACAACTGCCTTGGACTTCCCTGGTGGCAGTGGATAAGACTCCATACTCCCAATGCAGGGGGCCCGGGTTCGATCCCTGGTCAGAGAACTAGATCCCACATGCATGCTGCAACTAAGAGTTTGCATGCCACAACTAAGGAGCCCTGGAGCCACAACTAAGGAGCCCATGTGCTGCAACTTAGGAGCCCACCTGCCACAACTAAGACGCGGTGCAACCAAATATTAAAAAAAAAAAAAAGACACAGCTGCCTTGTCCACCTTACACACCTCTCTTCATCCTACAAAGCATTTCCACCAGAGACAACCTTCTTCTGCCTGGAGGTGGTAAAACAGGTGAGTGCAGGCAGCGTGGTCCTCAGAGAGGCTACACACAAGCACCGGGTGGTCCCAGCAGGCTAGCAGGTGTGGCGGGATCTCTACAGAGTAGGCATTTCTGGAAGCCACCCTGCCAGTGTCCAGGGATGAGGAAGCCGGGAAGGACCTTCCCTGTGTCACTGAGGTGCACGGTGAGTTGGCCCCCCTGGTGGGAGAGAAGCAATACCCGCTCCTCAGCCCCCCTTCCCTCACTCCTAATGCCTGAACATGGAGGAAGGGGAGTGGGTTATACACAGTAGCTTGCATTCGTGCAGCCCTGCTATCTCGAGCCCTACCACCACTGGACCCCTTGATGTCCAAGATTCCAAACAGAGAGACCCAGCGAGAAGCTGGAGCCTTCTCCAACCTGCCTGAGGCCTGCCTCCCTCCTGGGGGTGCTGTCAGTGGAGACCCCACGCCTCTCCCACAAGGACATGGTTTTACTCTGTGAACACTGCAGTTCCACTCCTCTGAAGCCCCCAATTCAGTTATTTTCCAGGTCTCTGTGTCTCTCCTAGATGACAAACTCCAGGAAGTCAGGCACCATGCCTTGCTTATCTTAGTAGCTCCTGTGGTAGCAAGAATATAAATGTTATTTTTGAGTTGAAAGCGTTCTTAGAGTTACATGGTATCGTTTCCTAGGACAGAGTCTTGTGATCAATCTCATTAAATGAGGAAATAAATATTTCCCTTTGATTAGGATATTCCAATAACTCAACCAAAAGTATATTACGGTAGGACTTCCCTGGTGGACCAGTGGTTAAGACTTCGCCTTCCACTGCAGGGGGTGTGGGGTCAATCCCTGATTGGGGAAGTTCTGCATGCCTCATGGTGTGGCCAAAAAAAAAAAAAAATGTATATTAAGGTAGATTTGCTAGTTAAGGCCAATTTTTATTTATATTTTAGGGCAGGGGGGCCTATAGGTGTCCTCAAACTCTTTAAATTATTTATTTATTTTCTAGATTATTATTATTATTTTTTTTGGATGTGGACCATTTTTAAAGTCTTTCTTGAATTTGTTACAGTATTGCTTTTGTTTCATGTTTTGATTTCTTGACCCTGAGGCATGTGGGAAGAGAGAGAGAGGGATTTCTCTCTTCCTCTTCTTACAAGGCCACAGTCCTATCAGATTAGGACCCCACTCTTATAACCTCATTTAACCTTAATTACCTTCCCAAAGGCCCTATCTCCAGATATGGTCACGTTGGAGGTTAAGGTTTCAATATATGAATTTAGGGGGACACGATTCAGTCCGTATTTACAGCCTTGCCCTGCAGCTTTGCAGTCCTCTCTCACTCTGTCTCTGGGTCTCAGTCATGTGGCTTGACTTGAAGTGTGAGGCAAGCGGAGGCTTGAAAAAGTACACGCACATTTGCACCTAATCTCTTACATAGCTGGGCTTGCTCACGCTACCTCGCCGTGAGAACATGCCTGGGCTGGCTTCCTGGGGTGATGGAGAGAAGTGGAGGGAAGCCTCAACCATCTTAGAACACGCCGACAGCCAGCTGATTCCCCAAAACGGGAGAGAGACCAGCCAAGTCAGCAGAACTGTCCAGAGACTCATAGACTGGAGAGACATAATCTACAGTTGTTATTTCAGGCCACTGCAAATGAGACCCAAAGGCTGAAACTATCCATACAATCTCCATTCAGTAAGAAGGGCTATCTGTTTGGCTCTGCTATACAGTGAAGCCAAAGGGGGAGGAACAGAGAGCCCATGGATAGAGTGATGAGTCTCTCCCATTCTATCCCTGGATTTGTATCTCACTGGTGTTTCTAACTGAGCTTAGAACTCTTCTTTCATCTGATCACTCCCCACTTAAAAACTTCCAGTGATTTCCCACTGTCAGCTGAATGCCACCCAGACACCACCACCTGTGGTCCAAGGCTCTCAGTAACCTGGCATAAACACACTTTTCCAATTTTAGTCCCCAGATGTATCCATTCAAGTTTGCTCTTCTTGTTCCCTGAAGGTACAAGTGCTTGCATGCCTGGTTTTTCTGTCACTTTCAGTAGGAAGTGTGCCTCTGTACCCATTTCAGGGTTTGATTTATGTTGCCCTCCCAGAAAAATTATACACATCTACCCTCCTGCCAGTAGGATAAGAGAAGGTTGCCTTCTTTGTATGCATTACGGCATTGGGTGTTATCATTCTTTGTAATCGTTGCCAGTTTAATAGGCATTCCTTTGGTTACTAATAAGGCTGAAAAGTTTTTCATGTATTTAAGGGTAATTTGTAATTCTTTTGTTTATTGAGTTTTTATGCTCTCGGCTAGTTTTTCTACTGTGCATTACAACTCATATTGATTTGTAAGAATTCTTTATTAAAGATATTGACTCTTTGTCATATATGTTGCAAAAACCTTCCTTAGCAGGTTGTGTTATTTTATTATTGCATATGATTTTTGATGTATAAGATTTTATATTTTTATGAAGTTTAATATGTTTCTTTTTTCCTTTGATAGTAGCCATCTTAAGGGTTTTTTTGTTGTTTGTTTAGAATGACTATTTCTCTTTTAAACTCTTTCTATCTTGTCTCCCAATTAGACTGAAGCTCTTTGAGAGAAGAGTCTCTTTCCAAAGTTGTGCTCCTTGACTCTACTCTCTGCCCTATTTCAGTGTAAGTGACAGTTAATTCATTTATTGTTGTGACAGGCAGCCTTCTAAGATGGTCCCCAATGATCCATGCCTCCTGATATTCACACCTAAGTGTAATTCCCTCCTTTTGAAAGCATGCTGGACCTAGTGACTTACTTCTAATCAAGGAAGTAAGGAAAAATGATTGGATGAGATTAAGCTATGAAAGACTGTCATTTCGGTCTTGTTTCCTCTCTCTCACTTGCTCTGATGATGTCTACTGCTCTTGAGAGGCTCACATGACAAAGAGCTGAGGGTAGCCTCTGGCCAACAACCAGTGAGGAATGGGATCCTGCCAAAAAACACAAGACTGAGCAGGAAATGGATCCTTCCCCAGTCTGAGCCTTGAGATGGCTGCAGCCCTGGCTGCATGACAGGAAACTTGGGCCACAGGATTCAGCTAAGTGATGCCCAATTCCTGACCCACTGTGAAATAACAAATGTTGTTTTAAGCCACTAGGTGTGGGGGTAATTTGTTACGCAGCAGTAGATAACTAATACCATTGTGGAAAAAAAAATGCTCTAGTCTTTGTGTACTTTTCTCTGACCTCTGTTGAACAAAACCTCATCTTATTTACTGTTTCAAAAAGTAAAGGAGAATCTCTATAGGGAACCACATCAATCTTGGAATTCACAGTCTTTATTTAACATATTTACAAGGAATTGATTTGCCCAGGATGCTGCTTTATTTCTCCACTGTGGGCAATAGGAAATGTGTTTTTATTTATTCTTCTTTCCCACAGTGTCTGAGGAGGATGGAGCTGCTGACTAGAGGAGCCCCCTGTGTTTTGCTGAGCACAGTGATAAGTTAGAGGCTGCAAGCCTGGGATGCAGGTGGAACACCACAGCCTGACTGCATCAGGGAAGAACAGTGCAGGAAATGTCAGGGCCTAGAGAGAGGAGTCACATGGGGTGTTGGGATGGAAAAGGACCCTCTGTGGTGCGTGATGGAGATGGGAATTTGGAGACATGAAGTCTGTCTAGTAGTGGTTTTTAAATAGTTCACTGTGGGGTGTGCAATAGAAACCCCTCATCTGGGATTCCTGTTACATTTTTAGTAAAGTTTACATTACTTCCTAAGCTTTCCTGAGAGTGAATTTTTAGAGGAACTAACAATGTTGAATTCTGTCTCCAAGTAGGGCCTGAATGAAGTTAGGCATAGTTGCTGAAAGATGAGGGAGTTGTTGACATTCAGGTCACACTAGGATTGTGCTGTCAGCCTGGAGAAGGGCACAGGTGCCCACGCCTCTCACCTCCTTCATCTCGGCTCCTAACTGGGCCTGGTGCCTGGTACCCGGTTGCCAGAGCTCATTCACAGGGGGACACGGGTTCGTGCCCCGGTCCGGGAAGATCCCACATGCCGCGGAGCGGCTGGGCCTGTGAACCATGGCCGCTGAGCCTGCGCGTCCGGAGCCTGTGCTCTGCAACGGGAGAGGCCACAACAGTGAGAGGTCCATGTACCGCAAAAAAAAAAAAAAAAAAAAAAAAAAAAAGATATCGACTCTTTGTCATATATGTTGCAAAAACCTTCCTTAGGTTTTTGCAACCTTCCTGCCCTACCTCTACCCCCAGGACACAAGAGTTTGGCTTTTCTCTCTCCTCTGCTCTCTCTCCTTAGACTCAGTCGTTCTCCATTGTATTTGTCCAGAGCCCTGGATTTTTTTCTGCAAGAATTAATACTAAAGATTTAATCTAGTAAAATGAATCTCAGTTGATGTGTCAGCTCCCCTGTGAGAGAACAGGCTTTCTCCTTCAGATCAGCTAATGTCATGTTAAAAGGAAGTGATAGTCTTTGCTTCTTCCCCACTGAGCTGGGTTATCTGGGCCTCTTGAGGTGCTAAATTTTAAAAGACACCCTGATTTTCCATTCCATGGCAATAGGCTATTTTTGCAAGTTTTAAAGGGATTTTTCGACACTTTAAAAAACATTTTCACCTGTTCATTTGGTTTTTAATCTTCACTAGGGCCAGATATTTTTTGGACTTATAGGAATGGAGCTGGGCCCAGACCATCAGAAATGATTAAACCCACACAGGAACCTGCAGACCCCAGGGTTTGAGTTAAATGACTATCCCAGTGACTGCCAAAGATGGGGAGCTGATGTGAAAATTGAAGCAATTACCTCGATCACTCAGGCAGAAGGATTTCTGAGGCTTCTTTTCCTTGAACAATCCAGGTAATTGCTTCAATTTACACTTCTCACTAGCAGTAGAGACTGGGATAGAAACCGTTCTCCAGGGGCTTCCCTGGTGGCGCAGTGGTTGAGAGTCCGCCTGCCGATGCAGGGGACATGGGTTCGTGCCCTGGTCTGGGGAGATCCCACATGCCGCGGAGCGGCT
>NC_041215.1:55903630-55932162 GCF_002837175.3 Physeter macrocephalus
CACAACGGGAGAGGCCACAACAGTGAGAGGCCCGCGTACCGCAAAAAAAAAAAAAAAAAAAAAGAAGCCATTCTCCAGGACTGAGCTGAATAGAGAAGCAGAGTGCTCAGAAAATGATTCTGATCACTCCAGAGAGAAGGGGGGATGGGGTGGGATTCACATGCCTTGATTGCTATTAGGCTCCAGCTAGTCAAAGGGAGACTGTTCATTGTTGCATGAATGATCCAGATAATTCCTTATTTATTTTCTGTCCCATCTCAACATTGAAATTTTGGGGCCAAGCAGGTGTTGCTGGTGGAGGCGTCGGAAGAAACTGTGGCTGGGGAACTTGGAGGCTGTTTGAGGCCCTTACCCTGTGCTAGTGGGTGAATTCCTCAGTTCATTAACTGCCCTCAAAGGACCTATAAATTCCAGCTTCAAGAAGGCTTTGCTGGGTCAGGAAGGAGGGGAGTGGAGTAGGCGCTGTCCTGGAAGAGCATAGCACACCTCTTAACTTAACCATGAGCAAAAATCAGGGCAGCAGGACTTGACCAATCCCTGAAGCAGATGATTCCTTTACTAGGACACTCAGGGATTCATCGCTTCAATGGGAAATGCACATTTGTTGAATGAATGAGTGATGCATGAACACATGAAAGACATTTACTGAGTTGCTACTTTGTGTCTGGCATTATGCCGGGCCTTGGAATAATTCACTTTATATTATTACATACTTTTCTTTCTTCTCCTGTTTCCTTGGAAGGGGTGATTCCCCCAGTCTCTTCACAACCTCTCCCAGACCTTATTTCCAAGCATTTAGGCACATATTTCTCTTTCAATTCTCACTTATCCAGAAGAGATAATATTTTTAGCACCATTTCAACAGATGGTGTAAAAAAATCATTCAGAGAAGTTGAATATATTTTCTAAAGTCACAGAACTTGTTAGCAGCAGAATGAATGAAAAATGCAGGTCCAGTGGTTAGGACTCCACACTTCCAATTCAGGGGACAGGGGTTCTATCCCTGGTCAGGTAACTAAGATCCCACATGCTGCGTGGTGCGGGCAAAAAAATAAATAAAATGAACTACAAAATTCTATTTAAAAATGCATGTCCTGGGCTTCCATGGTGGCGCAGTGGTTGCGCGTCCGCCTGCCGATGCAGGGGAACCGGGTTCGCGCCCCGGTCCGGGAAGATCCCACATGCCGCGGAGCGTCTGGGCCCGTGAGCCATGGCCGCTGAGCCTGCGCGTCCGGAGCCTGTGCTCCGCAGCGGGAGAGGCCGCAGCAGAGGGAGGCCCGCATACCACAAAAAAAAAAAAAAAAAAATGCATGTCCTGAGCCCAAGGCTCCATCTACAATGCAAGATCATCATTTCCAGGTTTATGTATTCATTCATTTGTCCTTGCCATTATCATGATCATGATGGACACGGGCTGATCATCCAGAAAATATTTTTATCAAGCACGTAAATAATACATGATCCCCACAACGTAGATAAGGGAGCAAGACGTACACACAAGACATTTAACAGAAAGAAAAATACTGTGAAGAGGAAAGAGCTAGAGAACAGAACCAGACAATGCTAGGAATGTCACTGCAAGACAGCAAATGCTCAAGTGCCAAATCAGGGGGACCGACGGCCTGAGACGGCAGAGAGCTCTGTGGGCTAGAGCTGTTCAGGAAGGTTTTCTAAAAATCAATTTCTTTTTCCTTCACTGTTAATATATTTTTAAAAACTGAGATATAATTGATAGATAGCATTATATTCATATATATGTACATTGTGAAATGATCACCACAGTAAGTTTAGTTAACATCCATCCTCATACATAGTTACAGTTTCTTTTTTCATGATGAGAACTTTTGAGATTTTTCTCTTAGCAACTTTCAAATATGCAATGCGGTATTATTAACTATAGTCACCATGCTGTACATGACATCTCCACGACTTATTTATCTTATAACTAGAAGTTTGTACCATTTGATGCCCCTCTCCCTCACCCCTACTCTGGCAACCACCAATCTGTTCTCTGTATCTATGAGTTCGGTTTGTTTTTCTTAGATTCCACATATAAGTGAGATCATACGGTGTTTGTCTTTCTCTGGCTTGTTTCACTTAGCCTCTTGACATAATCTCTCATTAATTTCACTCTGGTCGCATAGGTTTTCTCGCTGTCCTGGGTACGTAAGCTTCATCTGACCTCCAGACTGTGTCTCTTGCTCTCTTGCTCCCTAGATATCTTCTGGTATCACTTAATACCCTTTCAGCTGCAAGTCACAGAAAGTTGACTTGAAGAATAGGCAAGTTTACTGGCTCAAGAAAGAAATCTAGAGAAGGGTGGGTTTGGGTTGTTGAATCTCAGTGGCTCGATCATGTGATCAAAGACCCAGGAGTTTTGGTCTCTTGGCTCTGTTGCCCACAGCTTGGCTTCATCCTAAGCCTTGTTCTCCATGCAGTCACAGAATGTGTCAGTAACAACTGGTGTTGAATGTCATCCTTTAGCCGAGGAGGGAAAGGTTGGGAAATAGAATCTCTTTCCAAAAATTTGGCAAACTTTTCTTTTATCTCCTTGGCTCCATCCTGCCCACCCCTGAGGATGGGATGATCTTGTTTGTCTGAGACTAACCAAAGCCAGTCTCCGGAGTTGGGTGTGGTTCTCCACAGCATGTTCTGGCTTCACAGTAGGGGGTGGTGGGATGGATGTCAAGGAATTAACCCCAATGACCCAATCACCTCCCTTTCCCTTTTTACTCCTCCCCCCACCCCGGGGAAATCTATTATTAATTTGTTTGTTTCTCCAGCTTTATTGCGATATAATTGACCTATAATGTTGTGTAAGTTTAAGGTATATAAACTTGTTAATTTGATACACTTATATTTTGCAAGATGATTATCACTATAGTGATAGCTAACACCTGCATCATGTCACATAATTACCATTTCCTTTTGGTGGTGAGAACATTTAAGATCTATTCTCTGAGCAACTTTCAAGTACTTGGTACAGTATCATTAACTATAGTCACTATGCTGTACATTACATACCCAGGACTTATTCATTCTGTAAGTGGAAGTTTGTACTCCTTGACCAACCTCCGCCATTCCCCCCCACCACCAGCCCTGATAATTCTATTCTGTTTTTCTTTATCTTTTAAAAAATTGAGATAAAATTGACATATGACACTGTATCAGTTTTAAGTGTACCACGTTATGATTTGATATATGTATGTTGTGAAATGATTACCAGGATAAGTTTGGTTAGCATCCATCACTGTACACAGTAATGAGAACTTTTAAGGTCTATTCTCTTAGCAACTTACAGATATGCAGGATGGTGGTATTAACTATAGTCACCATGCTGTACGTGACATCTCCAGGACTTATTTATCTTATAACTAGAAGTTTGTACCTTTGACCACCTTCATCCAGTTCTCCACTCCCCCACCCCCTGCCTCTAGTAAACACAAATCTGATCTCTATATCTATGAGTTTGCTTTTTTTCAGATTCTACATATAAGTGAGGTAATATAGTATCTGTCTTTCTCTGACTTATTTCACCTAGCATAATGCCCTCAAGCTCCATCCATGTTGCTGCAGATGCAGGATTTCCTTCTTTATTATGGCTTAATAATACCCTATTGTATATATACCACATCTTCTTTATCCATTTGTCTGCAGATGGACACAATTTTTTCCATGTCTTGGCTATTGTAAATAATGCTACAGTGAACACAAGGGTACAAATATCTTTTCAAGTTAGGGATTTTGTTTCCTTTGGGTAAATATCCAGAAGTGGAATTGCTAGATCATATGATAGTTCTGTTTTTAATTTTTTGAGGAAACTCCATGCTGATTTTTTTTTCTTTTTTTAATAGTGGCTGCACGATTTACATCCCTACCAACAGTGCACAAAGGTTTCTTTAAAAAGCTGTGGTAAAATAAGGACTTCCCTGGAGGTCCAGTGGTTAAGACTCCGTGCTTCCACTGCAGGGGGCACAGGTTCAGTCCCTGTCGGGGAACTAAGATCCCACATGTGGTGCGGTCCAAAAAAACAGAAAACAAAAAAAACCCCAAAACAAATGGAGCTGAGTGTGCCAACCTGTGATGTCAGAAACATACCCCAAATATAGGAATCACTTAAAAAAAATTGTGGTAAAATATACTACATCATCATCACCACCATCTATCTCCATTTTTCATCTTCACAAACTAAAACTCCGTACCTATTAAATAATAACTCCCCATTCTCCCCTCCCCCAAGCCACTGGCAACTACCATTCTACTTTCTGTCTTTAGGAATTTGACTACTCTAAGCACCTCATATAGATGGAATTGATGCTGTATTTGTCCTCTTGTTATTGGCTTATCTCAATGTCCCCAAGGTTCATACATGTTGTAGCACGTGTCTAAATTTCCTTCCTTTTTAAGGCTGAATAATATTTCATTGCATGTATATACCACATTTTGTTTACGCATTCCCCATAGATGACTTGGACACGTGGGTTGCTTCCACGTTTCAGCTATTGAGAATAATGCTGCTATGAACATGGGTATACACATATCTGTTTGAGCCTCTGATTTCAATTGTTTGAGGTATATACCCAGAAATGGAATTGCTGGATCATATGGTAATCTATTTCTAACTTTTTGAGGAATGGCCATATTGTTTTCCATGGCAGCCACACCATTTTACATTCCAACCAACAGTGTACAATAGTTTCAATTTTTCCACATCTTCCTGAACATTTATTTTCTTTCTTTTTTTTTTTTTTGATAAAAGCCTTCCTAATGGGTATGAAGTGGTATCTCATTGTGATTTTTTAAAATTTTATTTTATTATTTATTTTTGGCAGTGTTGGGTTTTCGTTGCTGCATGCGGGCTTTCTCTAGTTGCGGCGAGCAGGGGCTACTCTTCGTTGCGATGCACAGGCTTCTCAATGCGGTGGCTTCTCTCATTGCGTACCACGGGCTCTAGGTGCGCGGGCTTCAGTAGTTGTAGCGCATGGGCTCGGCAGTTGTGGCTTGCGGGCTCTAGAGCTCAGGCTCAGTAGTTGTGGCCCACGGGCTTAGTTGCTCCGCGGCATGTGGGATCTTCCCGCACCAGGGCTCGAACCCGTGTCCCCTGCATTGGCAGGCAGATTCTTAACAACTGCGCCACCAGGGAAATCCCATCCCCTCTCATTGTGATTTTGATTTGCATTTCCCTAATGATGAGTGACGTTGAGCATCTTTTCATGTGCTTATTGGCCATTTGTGCATCTTTTTCAAAGAAAGTTCTTTTCAGGTCCTTTGCCCATTTTTAAATCATATTTTTAAATATTGTTGATTTGTAGGAGTTCTTTATGTATTCTGGATATCAATCTCTTATCAGATATATGATTTGAAAATATTTTCTCCCATCCTGTGAGTTGCCTTTTCACTCTGTGCATAGTATTGTTTGATGCATAAAAGTTTATCATTTTGATATTGTTCAGTTTATCTATTTTCTCTTTTGTTGTCTGTGCTTTGGTGTTTCTTTTTAATTTTTTTAAATCCTACCTAGTCCATCTCCTTGATTAAGCCTTCTCAGCACCACTGAGCATTGTACCTCAGTACTGACTTGTTTCTAAGTTGCCTGAGGGTGATGACTTATTTTGCAATTTCCCCTCAAGTGGGGGACCATAGTGCCCTTGAGTTCACTTAATAAACCTAAATGTATATAGTGGCAGCAAATGTCATTTGTTCAATCAGTAGTTGATGGATGGATAGGTGGATGAATAAATGGAGAGTGGACCCAGGGACACACAGTCAGTTCTCTCTCACCACCCCATGTTATCCATGTTCTGACCTTTTCAGAAAAACCAGTGTGTGTGAGCTTCTAGGCATTCTCTGGTGGGCTCAGGGAAACTGGGGATTGGACTGCCCTCTCCAGTATATTGTGAAGCTGACAACTGAAGATTGTGGGTGTCTGAGCCAGAGAACCACTAAGGTGAAAATAGATGAACATGTAGCATTTGGGCCTTTTAAAACCTACTTTCACTGTATCTGAGGACAGGAAATAAAATTGGTACTGCTCACAATAGCTGACAAACGTTTATTTCAGTAGGTGTGTCTTCTCAGCTAGGTGGAGAACCTCTATTCCCAGGTACACCTGCATTTAATCAACAGATGTGTTCCTAAAATTAACTGAGTAAATTACTTGTTTTACACTCATTTGTTCATAACTTCATCATCATCATCATCATATCTGACTTTCAAAGGTTTATCCCATCCATGTGTCAGGCAGCATGCTAGGTGCTTTAAAAGTATTATTTCTTCTAATTCCCTCAAAAACTCTATGAGATGGTATCATTACTCCAATGATAGAGATGAGGAAACTGAGTCTTAAGGAAATTAAGTACCTTGCCATGGGTCCTACATCTGTGCTGTTTATTATGTGCTAAATGCTAGAGACATAAAGATGAGGCAGATATCATTGCCCATGGAATTGCAGTGACAGAGGTGGACACAGGAGATAATGAGACAACAAGGAGGACCACCAAACACTCTGTCAGTGTTTAGTGAGTCAGGGAAGGCTTCCTAAGGAGGGAGGGCTCACTTAGGGCTCCTTCCTAAGGAGGGAGGGCTGAGCTGAGTCTTAGAGGAAGAGATAGCACTGGAAAGGGAGAGTGGACATCTAATTGTTCTGCCAGCCCTGCAAAATGCTTTTCTTCTGGGTCTGATGTCCCTCTTCTTTTGTGTAGCTTCCAACCGTGAGATTCCTGCAGGATCTCACAAAGTCCTTGACTCTGAAGGAGTTGTCGAGAGGTAGACACCAACCGAAGCCTAGGCCAATCACACAATTGCCCTAGGGGTTTTCAAACCAAATCTCTGAACAAACATCTATCCTTATCTAATGGTAGAAATTGAAGAATGAACGCAGGGGCTGTTGGCAGCTGGGTTTCTTGACATGTTGAAGGGATGATCTAGAGGGAGAGTAAGGCCAGTAAAAAGAGAGAACAGGGACCAGTGGTAGAGAGAGAGACTTGGTAGTCTGCCTGTTCCCTGGCTTGGTTTTTCATCATTCCTTTAATAAGCCAGATCAATCTGTATTCTTCTTTTTTTTTGTTTGTTTATTTATTTTTTATTTTTAAAAATTCATCTTTATTGGAGTATAATTGCTTCACAATACTGTGTTAGTTTCTGTTGTACAACAAAGTGAATCAGCCATATGCATACATATATCCCCACATCCCCTCCCTCTTGAGTCTCCCTCCCACCCTCCCTCCTTTAACTCAGTGGCTCCAGGTGGATTTCTGTCACTTTCCATTTCTATCACTTTCCACGGTAAGAGCCCTAATATACATACTTACTAATAGGCATGAATGCTTGACTCTGGGAGAGTAAATGCTTAAACAAAATACCAGAAGCAAGCAGAGCAAGAGATGAATTTAAACGGAGGAAGCCGCAAGTAGTTTGGTGTTTGTCAGAGTGTAAACATCAAGACAAGAAGTGGCAAGAGATGAGGCTAATAAGTAGACGGAATCTGATCATGGGACCTGGATATATTTTGCAAAGTACTTTAGACTTGATCCTGTATATATTCTGTTCATTCTACAGGGTTATAAGTAGGCATTAGGCAGAGGTTCTGTAAACTGTACAATAATTAGTAGTAATTAAGAGGCTCTTAACCTGGGAGTCACAGACAGGCTTCAGTTGTCTCCAATCCCTCTCAAATAGCATGAAAAATCTGTGGGTGTGTACAGGTTTATTTGTCTTTGTTTTTGTTATGGAAGAGGTCCCTAACTTTCATCAGATATTAAAGGAGTCCCTGACCCAAAATATGTATGAACTGCTATCTATGTACAGGCATTTTCAGGAGTTACTGACTTCAAATATTCATGCAAATCTCATTGCCCACCTCCCTCCGATTTCCTCACGACGCTTAAAAACTGTTGAGCTCAGAGAAAATGCTTCATAACTGTTTGGTTGGACACTGTCTTAAGAGGGGATTTTCCTTTGGGATCATGAAACGATGTAAAGAGATGATATAGACCTCGTTATTAATAGAGATTTTAACCGGGAATACTGGATGTGACATCCATCTGTTATTGACTTGGGCAGCCAGCCAAGACCTGCAGGCTCTCGGAGGTGTCACCCGGGGCACCAACGTTGTCTCCGAAAGCCAACTCCAAGCATCCTTGTCCTTCCACCCGCAGGTGCAATGACTACAAGTCCCAGGACGCTTCGCTCTTGGAGCCTGGGCCGGGGTGGGGCGGATCTCCGCAGTGACGTCACCGTCCCGGGGCGGACCGAGGGAGGGCGGGGCGAAGGGGCGGGGCGGGGCGGAGAGGCGCCGGAGCTCGCTGGTGCTGATGCAGGATGGCTGAGCTCGCAGGAGCCCGGGAGGTCTAAGCCGGGAGAGCCTTGCTCCCTGCGCATCGCCTCGTCCGCCCGCCGCGTGGTCCTGGGCAGGTGGGCCCGGGACGCAGCGCAGGGCCAGGGCAGGGCCAGGGAAGGCAGGTGTGCAGCCGGACGGGCCAAAGGTTGATAGACTGCCCACCTACCAGGTCTCGGAGCGGCCAGAGCTGCCCAGCCCGCCGAGTTCGCGATGACCTGCTGAGAAGCTTCGTCGGAGGCTGCGGGAGGCGGCCTCGTTGCGGGCGGTGCGGTTCTCGACCCCCTCCCTAGTTGTGCGGAACCCCGTCCCCCCGCCCCTTCCCTCTGCCGCCGGCAGAGATGGCGGATCCAGCCGAATGCAGCATCAAAGTGATGTGCCGGTTCCGGCCACTCAACGAAGCTGAGATCCTCCGCGGGGACAAATTCATCCCCAAATTTAAAGGCGATGAGACCGTGGTGATCGGGGTAAGTGGCTGGGAAGTCTGGCCTCCCCTGCTGCTTCGCGCCGCAGCCCTGACGCCCCAGATCAGGCAGAGATGCTCGGGCTACCCCTTCGGACATCCCCTCGGGGCTGCCCTCTAGGGTGGACTTGACGAGAAATCCCCCCCCGTAGTTCCCCCCTGGGCCGGTGGAGGGTCGACTGGGGACCATGGGGCGGGCCCCAGGCGGCGGGGGTCGGGGTGGGGGGCGAGGAAGGGTTCGGCGCCGCCATTGTTATTGGGGTGCGGGCCCGAGTGGGCCCATTGTTCCCCTCCCTGGCCACGCCGCGTGGGTAGTGTGTTCAGGTTACCCTCAAGCCCACGTGTAACCCACAAATGATTCCAGGCATTGGTTCAATTTATCGAACGCTCTGCCTCTTCTCACGAGCTTGGTGAAAGAAAAAAAGGTACTGGAAAAATCCTAGCCTCGGCCCGGAGCTCCCACAGCTGTGCAGAATTGGCTCCCCGCGGCGTTCCTCCTTGCTCTGCACGCGGAAGGCGGGGGATGGGGGAACACTGGTGGCCTTGGTGTCTCCTCCTGCTTCCTCGCAACCCAGGCTGCCCTGGCTTGGACCTCGGTTCTGACCCTTCCTCAATAGGGCGACCCCCACCTGGTGTCCGCAGACCCTCGGGTGTGCTTCACGCTGGGTGGAGAGGAGGCTGTGCGCCCACGTCTGTGGGGCTGGGGGTCCGGAGCGCAACCAAATAGCCTCTGTGCCCAAAGAAGTTACTTTGTGTGGCTGGGGTCCCCCTCCCTCTTGGTCTCCCTTCCCACGTTACCCCTCCCCGCTTCCCTCACCTCCGCAGACTTGGCTGTATTTCTGCAGCGGGGCTGCTGGTGGGGGGAGGGAACACCATTGGGTTTTAGTTCTTAAAGGAATATGTCAAATGAAATAAGCCAGCCTCCCCCCGCTCCACCGCCCTTCCCCCTCCGCTGTCCCCAGCGTGTGTAGCTGATGGTGCCCTCTTTGTATGCGAGTCGCGTGGGGAGGGACCGAGTTAATGGGAGCCTCCCGATCCCTGCTGACACGTTCCTGGCAGCCTGCTCGAGGCTGCTGATGCAGCCTTCCTGGCCTCAGCATTGATTAAGTGATGTCATCCCGTTTACTGAGCATGCTCCGACTCACCCCCTCCCTCCTATTTCCCCCAGTGGCTGGTGTATTTAGGTCAAGTGATTGACAGGTGACCGTTTACTTAGGGTCTCTGCCCGAGTCGGCGTTTCTTAAGCCCCAGAGGCCGACATTTGCCGGCCCAAGCAGCCCCAGCATCTTCGCCAAGGTTGTGCCGCAGTCCCTGGTCAGGGACCTGGGGACTAGCAGGTGCTGGCTGAACCGGAAGACAGGCGCTCTCCGCGCGAGGGAAGCAGAGGCAAGGCTCTGGCCTCAGGGCTTCATCCTGTACCTCCCTTAGGAAGGCAGCTCCTCTTGACGCCCTCTTCTCTCCTCCCAGTTTTCAGTCTTCAGAAAACCGTGACCTCCAAATGCTATGGGGATGGTCGTTCACCCTGAGAGCTGACCTAAGAGGGCAGGAAAGCGGGGTTTTCTATCTGCTTAGTGTTAAATTGAAGAAAAGATGTATGCTACAATTATTGATGAGGAGGAAGATTCTATACTTAATGGCAGACATGGGATAGTGACATATCTATGGCCGGTACGTGGGGCAGATGGGGCAGAGGTGATGGGATACACCTCTAAGCTAGGGTCAGCCTATAGTCTGATTTGCTGTTTCCTGAGCCACGCTATGGTTTAGATAGAGTGGGAGTTACTGGGGACATCTAGTCCCTGCCCCTTGCCTTGTAACAATTTTTTAACAAATAATTGTGCAGCCCTAAAACATGTTCTGATGACCCTATTTTTTCAGAGGTTTTAAAGAAAAGCTGAAGTTGTTTCTTCCCTTTTTCCTCCCTGTCCTCCTTCTCCTTTTCCTTCTTCCTCTTCCTCCTCTTCCTCCATCTTCTAAGGGTGATATACCAGGACTAATGAAGTGGAGTAATAAATCATCCCTCTGATCTGTGTGCAAGGCAGAGATCCTTAGTCTTACAGTTATTCTTCTTTAGTTTTGACACTACTATGAGTATATATTTAATTCCCGTCTACATATTCATGTTATTGAGTGAATAAAGTAAAACAAAGTCACCATATAAAATAACTATACTAAACAAAAAAAAGATTGTGGATACACATGTAGCTCTTCAACTGTAAATTAACATTTTTGATCATCTTACTATAATTCTTCAAAAAAATTTTATTTATTTATTTATTTATTTTTGGCTGCGTTGGGTCTTCGTTGCTGCACACAGGCTTTCTCTGGTTGTGGCGAGCGGGGGCTACTCTTTGTTGCGGTGTGCGGGGTTCTCATCACAGTGGCTTCTCTTTGCGGAGCACGGGCTCTAGGTGTGCAGCGTTCAGTAGTTGTGGCACGTGGGTTCAGTAGTTGTGGCGCACGGGCTTAGTTGCTCCGTGGCTTGTGGGATCTTCCCGGACCAGGGTTCGAACCCATGTTCCCTGCATTGGCAGGCGGATGCTTAACCACTGCGCCACCAGGGAAGTCCCTTACTATAATCCTTTAATACAACAGAGAGTTTTCAGTTTTCTTTAAGATAAATTTTTCTTTGAAATAAAGCATTCATATAGAAAAGTGTTTTCATAAGTGTACAGCTTGATGATTTTTTTAAAATAAACACCCCCTTGTAACCACCTCTTAGACGAAGAAACAGACATTTTCAGGACTGCAGAATTCTCCCTAGTGTCCCTCCCAGTCACTGACTCCCTCTGTCTCAGGGTAATTACTATTCTTTCTTCTAATGCCATAGATTCGTTTAGTTGTTGTGTTTTTTTAAGCTTTATCTACATAAAACCATACAGTATGTTCACTTCTGTGTGTGAGTTCTTTTTTTAAAAAATATTTATTTATTTATTTTTGGCTGTGTTGGGTCTTCGCTTTTGTGCGAAGGCTTTCTCTAGTTGTGGCAAGCGGGGGCCACTCTTCATCTCGGTGCGCAGGCCTCTCACTATCGCTGCCTATCTTGTTGCGGAGCACAGGGTCCAGACGCTCAGGCTCAGTAGTTGTGGCTCATGGGCCTAGTTTCTCCTCGGCATGTGGGATCTTCCCAGACCAGGGCTCGAACCTGTGTCCCCTGCATTGGCAGGCAGATTCTCAACCACTGCGCCACCAGGGAAGCCCTGTGTGTGAGTTCTTGCGTTCAACATTATGCTTGTCAAATTCATCCATGTTGTGGTGTGTAGCTGCACTTTGTTCATCCTCATCGTTCTGTAGTATCTCATTATATGAATATACCACAATTTATTTATCTAGTAACTGGTAGTAACTGTTTGGATAGTTTCCACTTTGGGGCTCTTATGGATGGAGCTGCTATGAACACTGTTTTACACATCTTTCAGTGAGTGTGGTACAGAACAGAAGACTGCCAGATGCTGAAGGGTGCTAGGACCCTTCCCATTCCTAATTAATAATGTGTAACTAAAGGAAGTGACAGTTCTGGCAGCCTGTATCCCACTTTGTACACCAAGTAGAATGGCTCCCAAGTCAATTCAGTAGGAACCATCCCACATGGCTCAGTTGCAGGTGGAGACTGCCTTAGGTGGGCATTCCCTTCCTTGCTTGCAGGGACAGAGATTGTGGGGATGACCAAAGAAGCCCAGAGCCATCCAGAAATGTCACCTTCACTCCCAAGAGAGATGAGTGAAGAATGAATTTCTGTGCAGTTCTCTGTGAGTCCAAATTCAGAATCCCAGACATTCTATTTGTTTTTGAAACTGGGGTGATTTTATTTCCTTTAAAGTCTTGTTCATTTCTTGTGGCGATGTATGCTAAGAGGGAGATTTTGCAGGTGGAGTTCCTAGATTTTTCTTTTTTAAGAAATGTCCTGTCTTGGAGGGATTATCCCTACCATTCTTGCTTTTTTTTTTTTTTTCCCTCGGATCCTGTGCAGAGCTTTCTTTCCCTGACTGCTCCAGCCACAGTCTCTTCCCACTGTGAACTCTTGTAGCATTTATTTTGTATATGATCTCCTGATTTTTTTTCCTTAGATTATTATTAATTTTGATCATATGTTTAATGACATTGTAAGGCATGTGTAGAGACAAGGCCCATCCATGTTTTGCTTCTTTGTACTTCCCAGGGCCTTGCCCATAGAAGGCACTTAATAAATATTTATTGATCTCTTTGTTGAGTCTAGAAACCTTAACTCTGATGTATTTAACATGGACTTTTAATTGACTGTAGGCTGTCAGGGGTAGTTAAAAAATAAGTTTAAAGAGATGTGCTATTCCTTTGAGCAGGCCTGGTAAGAGAGCATATAATACACTTATATGTTATAAGAAAATTGGGAAAGAACTGTATCCAGCTTTGTTAAAAATTAGGAGCGCTAATGACACATGGTGAGCTAGAAGTGGAGGGCGGGGCTGGGGACTCCACATTAATTCTTCAGAGAAAAATATTGGATTTAAAGCATTTCTCAGAATACTCCTCCATTAGCTGCTAAAATTCTGCGTGATTCATCCATTACTTTGAGCTCTGCCTATTGGTTTTGAGGCATCTGTATTGATGGAACTCTGTCTTAGAGAGTTCTCAGTGAGGTTCTTTGAAATGGATTTATACCCTTCAGTTTTGGGCTTTCCTCTTGTTTGCAATCCTGGGACAGCCGGTATTGTTAACCATGGGTGCTTTCCCTGGGGCAGTGTAAGTTTTGACTTGTTTGAAAGCCAAAGCAAAATATTAGCTATAAACCCTGAGCTGGCCTTCGGGTGGAAAGTGGCCTCAGGCTGTAGGAGCTTAGATTAGTTCTGGGCAGTGGACGGGCAGGGAAGGCAGGGGCCAGGACAGAGACAAAATTCCAAGCCTGAGTTATCGTTGTGGAGATTATGGGCTGAAGATGTGAAGAAATATGGCTAGAACTTTTCTTTTTGTCCAAAACAATGGTCTTTTATTTACTTTATTTTATTTTTTTGTACACAGGCCTCTCACTGTTGTGGCCTCTCCCATTGCGGAGCACAGGCTCCGGACGCACAGGCTCAGCGGCCATGGCTCACGGGCCCAGCCGCTCCACGGCATGTGGGATCTTCCCGGACCGGGGCATGAACCCGTGTCCCCTGCATCGGCAGGCGGACTCTCAACCACTGCGCCACCAGGGAAGCCCCAGCAATGGTCTTTTAAAGCAAGAGTATTTTCTTTTAAAATTTATACAGAGTAAAGTCACTTTTTTTGGTGTATAGTTCTATTGTAGGAGTGTGAAAAATACAGAGAGTTGTGTAGCTATGCTGTATTAGTTTTCTGTTGCTGCTGTAACAAATTACAACAAATTTAAAGGCTTAAAATGATACAAGTTTGTTATCACACAGCTTCCGTAGGTCATGTGGACAAAGGATGTTGCCTGCCATTGATGGTGCACCCTGAGGGGAATTCAGGACATAGAAAAACAGAATACTGGCCCTAGATAGTTAAGATGCATGTCAAAGGAATGTTTTCCTTAGCCCAGACTCTTTCATCTTCCCATACATAGGAAAGCACTAAAATCATTAATTTGAGATGTCTCTTTGTTGTGATTAGCAGTAATCTTTTGATGTTCCACTACATAGTTCTGTTTTGTTTTGTTTTTTTCCCCTGCAAAAACTCCTGTATATCCCGACTCCTCCCTTACCTCTTTGGAACAGTCCCTCAGAGCTATCTGAGAGGCTGCCATCCCGGGCTATAGTCCTCAGTAAATGCCCTAAATAAAACATATTTCTCAGCTTTTAGGTTGTGCTTTTTTTTTTTTTTCAGTCGACAATCAGAAGTCCATCAATTCAGCTGGTTTCTCTGTTTAGAGTCTCACAAGGTCAAGACCAAGGTGTTGGCAGGGCCATGTTCTTTTCTGGAGGGTCTGGGAGAAAATTCATTTCTTTGCTCATTCAGGTTGTTGGCAGAATTCAGTTCCTTGCGGTTGTAGGACTGAGGTCCCCATCCCCTTGCTGGCTGTCAGCCTGGGCTGTTCTTAGCTTCTAGAGGCCACTCGCAGGTACTGGCCACATGGCCCCCTTCCTCTACCTTAGGAGCCAGCAGTGGGTTGATTCCCTCTCACGCTTCAAATTTCTCCTGCCTCTTCTTCCATGGCTTGTCTCTCTCACTGACTCCTCTGCCTCCCTCTTTCACTTTTCAGGGCCCACTTGGTTACACTAAGCCCAGCCAGATAATATGGGATAATCTCCCTGATATAAGGGCAGCTGATTAACAATCTTAATTCCATCTGCAAAGTTCCTTTTATCCTGTAACTTTCACATATTCACAGATTCCAGGGATTAGTGTGGACATCTTTTGAGCCATTATTCTGCCTCCACATACCATACTCAAGATACAAAACAATTTCATCACTCCAAAAAAAAAAAAAATGTCCTCATGCCCCACCTCTGTAATCAAACCTTCTCCGCTCTCTTAACCCCTGGCAACTATTTATCTGTTCTTCCTCTGTATAATTTTTGCCTTTTCCAAATTGTATATATAAAAATGGAATCATAAATTTAATTATCTTTTTGATCTTGGGTCCTTTGAGGTTTAGGTTGTTGTAGCATGTATCAATAGTTCATTCCTTTTTATTGCTTAGTGGTATTCCTTTATACAGGTTTGTCACAGTTTGTTTATCCATTCACCTGTTGAAGGACATTTGTGTTGTTTCCAATCTGGCATGATTCTGAAAAAAGCTGTTATAAACCTTTAAATATAGGTTCTTGTGTGAGTATAAATTTTTTATTTCTCTTGGGTAAACACCCAGGAGTGGGATTACTACAATAGATCATATTGTAACTATATGTTTAACTCTCAGAAATTGCCAGTTTTCCAAAGTGCTTGTACCATTTTGTGTTCCCACCTAAAAGCGGTAACATTTTAAGCCAGACTTTTAAAGAATGTATTCAGTCACTGTGTCTAGGGAATACTAACAGTAGTGTTTAGTAGTGTCAAGATATATCAGTCCTTCATTTTCTTATGCCCTAAATTCAGAGATGTTTACATGAGATGTTACATGTTTAGAAGATTTAGTGGTTTCCTGTAAATCTACCCTCTGAAACCCTGGAATGAGTGAACACAGGAGAGTAGCTATAATCTGGCATGTGTCACTGGAGGCCACTCATGGTGGTGGTGAGCACACAGTCGATGCTACGACTGGGGTTGGTAGAGGCAGCGGGGAGAGTCAGACAGAACGGAGTGTGGATTCACTAGCTCTCTGGGGGGCATTTATCAAGTTGCTTAGCTTTCCTGGGCCTCAGTTTGGTCATATTTAAGGTGGAGATAATTACTTATGTCACAGGGTCATTGGGATGAAATGAAGTGGTCAAAACAGGGTCTAGCACAGAGAAAATGCTCAATAAATGCTAATTATCTCCCACGTTTCCTATTCCCCTTTTAATTTTCCTCATTTTCAGAATTAGCCTTGCCTCCCAAAATTACTGCCCTTAACTCTGGCTAGCCCCTGAAAGCCCTTCTTGCATCCTCATTTCCTAGGAACTGGTTCACCCCATTCTGCTTGGAATAGCCACTCTTTTCCTCTTACCTGTGGAATTCCTAACCATTGGAAGGCAGAGCTCAGGTTCCATTTGCTCATAGACTATATCAGCTGTTCCTATTATCTGCAATGATCACACATAGGTGTGTGCACGCGCATGCGTGTGTATATCCTCCTCCTGTAAATTGCAAGCTTCTGAGAAGCAGGAGCTGTTTTTTTACATCTTTGTCCCCTTTTCTGTCATTTTCCTGTTGCTTAGTAAGTGTATTTTGATTGACAGTTCTGTCTTCCCCGCTTCCCTGCCTGGAATCAAGTCTCCCTAAATGCCAATTTCTGCATTTCCTTAAATAACTTGGGCATCACTGGGGATTTCCCTCAGCTTCCACCTGTGCTTGTCTGGCCTAACTCCCCTGTTTGATGACATTGTTTTGCATCCTTGGCTTTTCTCCTCCCTTCATAATAGGAAACCTCCCCCACCTTTGGGTTCCCTTTAGTACGGGCCTCAGGTTTCTCACCTGTGTCTACTTGTTACACAAGCAAAAACAAAACTACATCCTCTAATGGTTTCTCTTGAGTTAAAAAAGAAGAAAAAAAGCTCCCTGACAGATCCAATTTCACCTGATTTCTCTCAGGTTTTCCATAGAGTCCTATTTTTGTGGCTGAGGAAGCTCCTCCCTTAACCCATTTGCTGCACATCAACCAAGTTCCTTTCAGTAGGAAGAGAGATGTTGAGTTTGTGGTTATTTGCAAATATTGCAGAGCTTGGGAGAAAATAGAGTTTTAGATTCATCTTACTATCCCCAGCACCAAACTTGGACGTGAGGCAGACAGCCCAGGACCATCATTTCCCAGCTCTGCGACTTCTTAGCTTTATGAACTTGGACAAATTGCTACACCAGGCTGTTTCAGTTTCCCAGCCTGTGAAATGGGGATAATAACACTCTCCACCTTGTGACAGTTACATGAGCTAATGTGTGTAGATTGCCAAGTATGGTGCCTGGTTCAGAAAATGTACACTGTTGTAAAGACCCACAATGGTTATTTCTCTGCACACTTGTCAGACTGACTAATCTGGAGAAAGCCCTAGACCCTTCACAGGTGCCCTGGTCCCTTCAGGTTGTGTTAAAGAAAAAATTATTCTCACACTTGTAAAGATAGTAAGGAAGACTTGTAGTAGGGGGTCGATAGTACTGCAATAGGGAAGAGAAATCAGGCTCAATTTCAAGTACAAGTGGAGCAGGTTGGTGGGGGGATAGGTGGATGGACGGTCACTAAGAGGGGACATGAAAGGTAAGGGGGATTCTTGCTGAACTGACCTAATAGGATTCTTGCTGCCGGCAGGCCAGATATCAACGTTTTAAGATACAAGTATTGCGGTATCGAGGGTGATTAGATATTGACGGTGGTGGGGGGGATCCTCTCTAAACTGCCTTAGCAGGAGTCTTGCTCAAATTGGACTCTGAAAGGACAGACATGGAAGTCCAAGGTCAAGGCCCAGTTGAGAAGAGGGCTCAGAGGAGCCTGACTAAAGTTTGATCAAGGAGAGAGTCTTGGGACTTCCCTGGTGGTCCAGCGGTTAAGACTTCACGCTTACACTGCAGGGTTCAGTCCCTGGTTGGGGAACTAAGATCCTGCATGTCATGTGGCACGGTCAAAAATAAAGGGAGAGAGTCTTGCTCATTTGGAACCCAGATGCTTCAGTGGGGGCATTCGAGACCTCCATCCCCTGGGCCTACCTACCTTCCTAACCTCACCCCCAACCCCATGTTACATCTGGGCTTCTGTTCCCCTAAAATATCAGGCTTCTCAACATCTGCCCTTCACCGCCACAGCTGCCCACATCCCACATGCCTGGGATGACCGTCCTCAAAGTGTACCCACATGGCAACGTCCACTCGCCTTTAGAATCTCATCCCATGGTGCCTTTTCTGAATGCTTTTTTGACCAGCTCCTCTCCCCCTCCACCCCGCCACCCTGGCCATGTTAGATGCTTCTTCCTTGCACCCCTTGTACCACACCGGACTCCTGTCAGACCTCCCCCACTCCTGCATTTCATTTATTTGGGTATAAGTGTCCTTTCCCCCAATTAGACTAAACCCCTTGGAGGGCAGGAAGTGTGTGCCCTTCGTTTCCATCTGCAAGTCCTGGACTAGTAGCTGGAATAGAGTAGTCGCTCTGTACAAGATGTCTTTTGAAAGAAGTGAAAGAACGCTGGCCCTCCTAGGCTGTCAGATGTCCGAGCCTGGAGTTATTTGCTTGGATTTTTACCTTTGACCTCTGTCTAGCTCTGGTAACTTCTTTCCTGCTTTGGACATCTTCATGGTTTTGTTGTTGTTGTCTTAAAAGAAATAGCTTTTTCAGGCGTCCTGATATATGCTCACTGAAAAAACCTCAGACCGTGCAGAAAAACGTGAGGGAGAAGGTAAAATTCACTTTTAATAATTTTATGAACCAGAAGACATCATTGTTAACATCTTATTGTTTATTCCAGCTCTTTTCTATTCTATAGGAAACATACTTTGTTTTAAAATGAAGATATGATTTTATAAAATCTGTTTTGAAACCCAGCATTTTACTTAACGGTATACCTCAGACATCAGCATTTTTAAAGGTTGTATATAATTCCATATGTGTCTAATCAGTACTTTAACCATTTTCTACTGATGGACATTTGTTTCTTTTCTGTTTTATTTTTCAGTTATAAACAAAGGTGTGATAAACATCAGCGTATGCATCTCTGTGTGCTCTTGCCCAATTCTTTGTTAGAATACGAATTAACATTTTTGATCATCTTACTATAATTCTTCAAAAAAATTTTATTTATTTATTTATTTATTTTTGGCTGCGTTGGGTCTTCGTTGCTGCACACAGGCTTTCTCTGGTTGTGGCGAGCGGGGGCTACTCTTTGTTGCGGTGTGCGGGGTTCTCATCACAGTGGCTTCTCTTTGCGGAGCACGGGCTCTAGGTGTGCAGCGTTCAGTAGTTGTGGCACGTGGGTTCAGTAGTTGTGGCGCACGGGCTTAGTTGCTCCGTGGCTTGTGGGATCTTCCCGGACCAGGGTTCGAACCCATGTTCCCTGCATTGGCAGGCGGATGCTTAACCACTGCGCCACCAGGGAAGTCCCTTACTATAATCCTTTAATACAACAGAGAGTTTTCAGTTTTCTTTAAGATAAATTTTTCTTTGAAATAAAGCATTCATATAGAAAAGTGTTTTCATAAGTGTACAGCTTGATGATTTTTTAAAAATAAACACCCCCTTGTAACCACCTCTTAGACGAAGAAACAGACATTTTCAGGACTGCAGAATTCTCCCTAGTGTCCCTCCCAGTCACTGACTCCCTCTGTCTCAGGGTAATTACTATTCTTTCTTCTAATGCCATAGATTCGTTTAGTTGTTGTGTTTTTTTAAGCTTTATCTACATAAAACCATACAGTATGTTCACTTCTGTGTGTGAGTTCTTTTTTTAAAAAATATTTATTTATTTATTTTTGGCTGTGTTGGGTCTTCGCTTTTGTGCGAAGGCTTTCTCTAGTTGTGGCAAGCGGGGGCCACTCTTCATCTCGGTGCGCAGGCCTCTCACTATCGCTGCCTATCTTGTTGCGGAGCACAGGGTCCAGACGCTCAGGCTCAGTAGTTGTGGCTCATGGGCCTAGTTTCTCCTCGGCATGTGGGATCTTCCCAGACCAGGGCTCGAACCTGTGTCCCCTGCATTGGCAGGCAGATTCTCAACCACTGCGCCACCAGGGAAGCCCTGTGTGTGAGTTCTTGCGTTCAACATTATGCTTGTCAAATTCATCCATGTTGTGGTGTGTAGCTGCACTTTGTTCATCCTCATCGTTCTGTAGTATCTCATTATATGAATATACCACAATTTATTTATCTAGTAACTGGTAGTAACTGTTTGGATAGTTTCCACTTTGGGGCTCTTATGGATGGAGCTGCTATGAACACTGTTTTACACATCTTTCAGTGAGTGTGGTACAGAACAGAAGACTGCCAGATGCTGAAGGGTGCTAGGACCCTTCCCATTCCTAATTAATAATGTGTAACTAAAGGAAGTGACAGTTCTGGCAGCCTGTATCCCACTTTGTACACCAAGTAGAATGGCTCCCAAGTCAATTCAGTAGGAACCATCCCACATGGCTCAGTTGCAGGTGGAGACTGCCTTAGGTGGGCATTCCCTTCCTTGCTTGCAGGGACAGAGATTGTGGGGATGACCAAAGAAGCCCAGAGCCATCCAGAAATGTCACCTTCACTCCCAAGAGAGATGAGTGAAGAATGAATTTCTGTGCAGTTCTCTGTGAGTCCAAATTCAGAATCCCAGACATTCTATTTGTTTTTGAAACTGGGGTGATTTTATTTCCTTTAAAGTCTTGTTCATTTCTTGTGGCGATGTATGCTAAGAGGGAGATTTTGCAGGTGGAGTTCCTAGATTTTTCTTTTTTAAGAAATGTCCTGTCTTGGAGGGATTATCCCTACCATTCTTGCTTTTTTTTTTTTTTTCCCTCGGATCCTGTGCAGAGCTTTCTTTCCCTGACTGCTCCAGCCACAGTCTCTTCCCACTGTGAACTCTTGTAGCATTTATTTTGTATATGATCTCCTGATTTTTTTTCCTTAGATTATTATTAATTTTGATCATATGTTTAATGACATTGTAAGGCATGTGTAGAGACAAGGCCCATCCATGTTTTGCTTCTTTGTACTTCCCAGGGCCTTGCCCATAGAAGGCACTTAATAAATATTTATTGATCTCTTTGTTGAGTCTAGAAACCTTAACTCTGATGTATTTAACATGGACTTTTAATTGACTGTAGGCTGTCAGGGGTAGTTAAAAAATAAGTTTAAAGAGATGTGCTATTCCTTTGAGCAGGCCTGGTAAGAGAGCATATAATACACTTATATGTTATAAGAAAATTGGGAAAGAACTGTATCCAGCTTTGTTAAAAATTAGGAGCGCTAATGACACATGGTGAGCTAGAAGTGGAGGGCGGGGCTGGGGACTCCACATTAATTCTTCAGAGAAAAATATTGGATTTAAAGCATTTCTCAGAATACTCCTCCATTAGCTGCTAAAATTCTGCGTGATTCATCCATTACTTTGAGCTCTGCCTATTGGTTTTGAGGCATCTGTATTGATGGAACTCTGTCTTAGAGAGTTCTCAGTGAGGTTCTTTGAAATGGATTTATACCCTTCAGTTTTGGGCTTTCCTCTTGTTTGCAATCCTGGGACAGCCGGTATTGTTAACCATGGGTGCTTTCCCTGGGGCAGTGTAAGTTTTGACTTGTTTGAAAGCCAAAGCAAAATATTAGCTATAAACCCTGAGCTGGCCTTCGGGTGGAAAGTGGCCTCAGGCTGTAGGAGCTTAGATTAGTTCTGGGCAGTGGACGGGCAGGGAAGGCAGGGGCCAGGACAGAGACAAAATTCCAAGCCTGAGTTATCGTTGTGGAGATTATGGGCTGAAGATGTGAAGAAATATGGCTAGAACTTTTCTTTTTGTCCAAAACAATGGTCTTTTATTTACTTTATTTTATTTTTTTGTACACAGGCCTCTCACTGTTGTGGCCTCTCCCATTGCGGAGCACAGGCTCCGGACGCACAGGCTCAGCGGCCATGGCTCACGGGCCCAGCCGCTCCACGGCATGTGGGATCTTCCCGGACCGGGGCATGAACCCGTGTCCCCTGCATCGGCAGGCGGACTCTCAACCACTGCGCCACCAGGGAAGCCCCAGCAATGGTCTTTTAAAGCAAGAGTATTTTCTTTTAAAATTTATACAGAGTAAAGTCACTTTTTTTGGTGTATAGTTCTATTGTAGGAGTGTGAAAAATACAGAGAGTTGTGTAGCTATGCTGTATTAGTTTTCTGTTGCTGCTGTAACAAATTACAACAAATTTAAAGGCTTAAAATGATACAAGTTTGTTATCACACAGCTTCCGTAGGTCATGTGGACAAAGGATGTTGCCTGCCATTGATGGTGCACCCTGAGGGGAATTCAGGACATAGAAAAACAGAATACTGGCCCTAGATAGTTAAGATGCATGTCAAAGGAATGTTTTCCTTAGCCCAGACTCTTTCATCTTCCCATACATAGGAAAGCACTAAAATCATTAATTTGAGATGTCTCTTTGTTGTGATTAGCAGTAATCTTTTGATGTTCCACTACATAGTTCTGTTTTGTTTTGTTTTTTTCCCCTGCAAAAACTCCTGTATATCCCGACTCCTCCCTTACCTCTTTGGAACAGTCCCTCAGAGCTATCTGAGAGGCTGCCATCTCAGGCTTTAGTCCTCAATAAAGCCAACGAACAAAACATAATTCTCAACTTTTAGGTTGTACATCTTTTTCAGTCAACAGTCTGTAATTTCTTAATTATAGCAACACAAATTATAAATTACCCTGTTTGGACAAAGAGCATAAGAACAGAAGGTGTGGCTGGTCAGCATAGAAGAATAAAGTACAAAAGCCTGATGCTGGCAGTGTTTATTCAGTACCACCTAGAAAGAGAGACAATAAATCCTGGATACATGAATTTTTCAGTCACTGGGAAAATGCACTCCATAATGGAGCAGAGGTGATTCTCCGGAAATCACCAGAACCAGGAAAATAGCCCTTAAGGCTATCCATTTCCTTTGCTCCAATTTCTCGCTCTCAAAGCAAACTTTTGATTGTTATTTTGGCTTTTCCTGTATATCCCGACTCCTCCCTTACCTCTTTGGAACAGTCCCTCAGAGCTATCTGAGAGGCTGCCATCCCGGGCTATAGTCCTCAGTAAATGCCCTAAATAAAACATATTTCTCAGCTTTTAGGTTGTGCTTTTTTTTTTTTTTCAGTCGACAATCAGAAGTCCATCAATTCAGCTGGTTTCTCTGTTTAGAGTCTCACAAGGTCAAGACCAAGGTGTTGGCAGGGCCATGTTCTTTTCTGGAGGGTCTGGGAGAAAATTCATTTCTTTGCTCATTCAGGTTGTTGGCAGAATTCAGTTCCTTGCGGTTGTAGGACTGAGGTCCCCATCCCCTTGCTGGCTGTCAGCCTGGGCTGTTCTTAGCTTCTAGAGGCCACTCGCAGGTACTGGCCACATGGCCCCCTTCCTCTACCTTAGGAGCCAGCAGTGGGTTGATTCCCTCTCACGCTTCAAATTTCTCCTGCCTCTTCTTCCATGGCTTGTCTCTCTCACTGACTCCTCTGCCTCCCTCTTTCACTTTTCAGGGCCCACTTGGTTACACTAAGCCCAGCCAGATAATATGGGATAATCTCCCTGATATAAGGGCAGCTGATTAACAATCTTAATTCCATCTGCAAAGTTCCTTTTATCCTGTAACTTTCACATATTCACAGATTCCAGGGATTAGTGTGGACATCTTTTGAGCCATTATTCTGCCTCCACATACCATACTCAAGATACAAAACAATTTCATCACTCCAAAAAAAAAAAAAATGTCCTCATGCCCCACCTCTGTAATCAAACCTTCTCCGCTCTCTTAACCCCTGGCAACTATTTATCTGTTCTTCCTCTGTATAATTTTTGCCTTTTCCAAATTGTATATATAAAAATGGAATCATAAATTTAATTATCTTTTTGATCTTGGGTCCTTTGAGGTTTAGGTTGTTGTAGCATGTATCAATAGTTCATTCCTTTTTATTGCTTAGTGGTATTCCTTTATACAGGTTTGTCACAGTTTGTTTATCCATTCACCTGTTGAAGGACATTTGTGTTGTTTCCAATCTGGCATGATTCTGAAAAAAGCTGTTATAAACCTTTAAATATAGGTTCTTGTGTGAGTATAAATTTTTTATTTCTCTTGGGTAAACACCCAGGAGTGGGATTACTACAATAGATCATATTGTAACTATATGTTTAACTCTCAGAAATTGCCAGTTTTCCAAAGTGCTTGTACCATTTTGTGTTCCCACCTAAAAGCGGTAACATTTTAAGCCAGACTTTTAAAGAATGTATTCAGTCACTGTGTCTAGGGAATACTAACAGTAGTGTTTAGTAGTGTCAAGATATATCAGTCCTTCATTTTCTTATGCCCTAAATTCAGAGATGTTTACATGAGATGTTACATGTTTAGAAGATTTAGTGGTTTCCTGTAAATCTACCCTCTGAAACCCTGGAATGAGTGAACACAGGAGAGTAGCTATAATCTGGCATGTGTCACTGGAGGCCACTCATGGTGGTGGTGAGCACACAGTCGATGCTACGACTGGGGTTGGTAGAGGCAGCGGGGAGAGTCAGACAGAACGGAGTGTGGATTCACTAGCTCTCTGGGGGGCATTTATCAAGTTGCTTAGCTTTCCTGGGCCTCAGTTTGGTCATATTTAAGGTGGAGATAATTACTTATGTCACAGGGTCATTGGGATGAAATGAAGTGGTCAAAACAGGGTCTAGCACAGAGAAAATGCTCAATAAATGCTAATTATCTCCCACGTTTCCTATTCCCCTTTTAATTTTCCTCATTTTCAGAATTAGCCTTGCCTCCCAAAATTACTGCCCTTAACTCTGGCTAGCCCCTGAAAGCCCTTCTTGCATCCTCATTTCCTAGGAACTGGTTCACCCCATTCTGCTTGGAATAGCCACTCTTTTCCTCTTACCTGTGGAATTCCTAACCATTGGAAGGCAGAGCTCAGGTTCCATTTGCTCATAGACTATATCAGCTGTTCCTATTATCTGCAATGATCACACATAGGTGTGTGCACGCGCATGCGTGTGTATATCCTCCTCCTGTAAATTGCAAGCTTCTGAGAAGCAGGAGCTGTTTTTTTACATCTTTGTCGCCTTTTCTGTCATTTTGCTGTTGCTTAGTAAGTGTATTTTGATTGACAGTTCTGTCTTCCCCGCTTCCCTGCCTGGAATCAAGTCTCCCTAAATGCCAATTTCTGCATTTCCTTAAATAACTTGGGCATCACTGGGGATTTCCCTCAGCTTCCACCTGTGCTTGTCTGGCCTAACTCCCCTGTTTAATGACAGTGTTTTGCATCCTTGGCTTTTCTCCTCCCTTCATAATAGGAAACCTCCCCCACCTTTGGGTTCCCTTTAGTACGGGCCTCAGGTTTCTCACCTGTGTCTACTTGTTACACAAGCAAAAACAAAACTACATCCTCTAATGGTTTCTCTTGAGTTAAAAAAGAAGAAAAAAAGCTCCCTGACAGATCCAATTTCACCTGATTTCTCTCAGGTTTTCCATAGAGTCCTATTTTTGTGGCTGAGGAAGCTCCTCCCTTAACCCATTTGCTGCACATCAACCAAGTTCCTTTCAGTAGGAAGAGAGATGTTGAGTTTGTGGTTATTTGCAAATATTGCAGAGCTTGGGAGAAAATAGAGTTTTAGATTCATCTTACTATCCCCAGCACCAAACTTGGACGTGAGGCAGACAGCCCAGGACCATCATTTCCCAGCTCTGCGACTTCTTAGCTTTATGAACTTGGACAAATTGCTACACCAGGCTGTTTCAGTTTCCCAGCCTGTGAAATGGGGATAATAACACTCTCCACCTTGTGACAGTTACATGAGCTAATGTGTGTAGATTGCCAAGTATGGTGCCTGGTTCAGAAAATGTACACTGTTGTAAAGACCCACAATGGTTATTTCTCTGCACACTTGTCAGACTGACTAATCTGGAGAAAGCCCTAGACCCTTCACAGGTGCCCTGGTCCCTTCAGGTTGTGTTAAAGAAAAAATTATTCTCACACTTGTAAAGCTAGTAAGGAAGACTTGTAGTAGGGGGTCGATAGTACTGCAATAGGGAAGAGAAATCAGGCTCAATTTCAAGTACAAGTGGAGCAGGTTGGTGGGGGGATAGGTGGATGGACGGTCACTAAGAGGGGACATGAAAGGTAAGGGGGATTCTTGCTGAACTGACCTAATAGGATTCTTGCTGCCGGCAGGCCAGATATCAACGTTTTAAGATACAAGTATTGCGGTATCGAGGGTGATTAGATATTGACGGTGGTGGGGGGGATCCTCTCTAAACTGCCTTAGCAGGAGTCTTGCTCAAATTGGACTCTGAAAGGACAGACATGGAAGTCCAAGGTCAAGGCCCAGTTGAGAAGAGGGCTCAGAGGAGCCTGACTAAAGTTTGATCAAGGAGAGAGTCTTGGGACTTCCCTGGTGGTCCAGCGGTTAAGACTTCACGTTTACACTGCAGGGTTCAGTCCCTGGTTGGGGAACTAAGATCCTGCATGTCATGTGGCACGGTCAAAAATAAAGGGAGAGAGTCTTGCTCATTTGGAACCCAGATGCTTCAGTGGGGGCATTCGAGACCTCCATCCCCTGGGCCTACCTACCTTCCTAACCTCACCCCCAACCCCATGTTACATCTGGGCTTCTGTTCCCCTAAAATATCAGGCTTCTCAACATCTGCCCTTCACCGCCACAGCTGCCCACATCCCACATGCCTGGGATGACCGTCCTCAAAGTGTACCCACATGGCAACGTCCACTCGCCTTTAGAATCTCATCCCATGGTGCCTTTTCTGAATGCTTTTTTGACCAGCTCCTCTCCCCCTCCACCCCGCCACCCTGGCCATGTTAGATGCTTCTTCCTTGCACCCCTTGTACCACACCGGACTCCTGTCAGACCTCCCCCACTCCTGCATTTCATTTATTTGGGTATAAGTGTCCTTTCCCCCAATTAGACTAAACCCCTTGGAGGGCAGGAAGTGTGTGCCCTTCGTTTCCATCTGCAAGTCCTGGACTAGTAGCTGGAATAGAGTAGTCGCTCTGTACAAGATGTCTTTTGAAAGAAGTGAAAGAACGCTGGCCCTCCTAGGCTGTCAGATGTCCGAGCCTGGAGTTATTTGCTTGGATTTTTACCTTTGACCTCTGTCTAGCTCTGGTAACTTCTTTCCTGCTTTGGACATCTTCATGGTTTTGTTGTTGTTGTCTTAAAAGAAATAGCTTTTTCAGGCGTCCTGATATATGCTCACTGAAAAAACCTCAGACCGTGCAGAAAAACGTGAGGGAGAAGGTAAAATTCACTTTTAATAATTTTATGAACCAGAAGACATCATTGTTAACATCTTATTGTTTATTCCAGCTCTTTTCTATTCTATAGGAAACATACTTTGTTTTAAAATGAAGATATGATTTTATAAAATCTGTTTTGAAACCCAGCATTTTACTTAACGGTATACCTCAGACATCAGCATTTTTAAAGGTTGTATATAATTCCATATGTGTCTAATCAGTACTTTAACCATTTTCTACTGATGGACATTTGTTTCTTTTCTGTTTTATTTTTCAGTTATAAACAAAGGTGTGATAAACATCAGCGTATGCATCTCTGTGTGCTCTTGCCCAATTCTTTGTTAGAATACGTTCCTAGAATTGGGATTGCTGAGTAAAAGGATATAGATGATTTTAAGGTATCCACAGTTTTTGAGGGGGAGCGATTTAGAGATGATGAATTGTCTTCTGTTTTATATTCTCACTTCTTTGCCCCATGGCAAACTCCACGGGGTTGGTGCCAATTTGTCTCATAAGACATCCCTTCATACCTCAGCTAAATTAAATTCTTACCAAGAGCGTGTGCTTCGTCATGCACTGTTAACCCATAGATCCAGAACACGGCAATGTCTTCAGATTTTTAATGTAAACCATAGGATTTTGTAGGCTGTCTCTTGTCAGTTTCAATATCCTAAAGGATGTTGTTTCTTGGAGGTGATCAAAAGCTAAATCTGTCTCTTGAGACAGCGAGAGATAGAGGTCAAGATTGTAGTCTTAAAGAAAACTAGGGTGGATGTGTCCTTTCTTCTTGGAGCTAACAGTGAACGGCCTGTGATATCTTCCAGGCAATGGTAAGTTGAGAAGGGATATAATAGCCCTCCCAAAAAAGCCCTAGAAAGAGCTTTTTTTTTTTTTTCCCTTTTCCTTTGATTACTAGGTACTCTTAAACAAAGCTTACATAAAATTTCAAGCATACACCAAAGTGGAAAGAATATCAAAATATACCCCCGTGAATCTATCAACCAGTTTTAGCTATCATCAACAAATGGGCTAATCTGATTTTTTCTATACACCCCTAACCTTTTCTCCCCAAATCACTCAATTATTTTAAAGTGAAATCTCGTGTCTTACATTACTCTATCCCTAAACTTTAATAGATATCTCTACAAGATCAGGACTCTTTTTTTTTTTTGTGTGTGGTATGCGGGCCTCCCTCTGCTGCGGCCTCTCCCGTTGCGGAGCACAGGCTCCGGACGCGCAGCCTCAGCGGCCATGGC
>NC_041215.1:55932178-55948626 GCF_002837175.3 Physeter macrocephalus
CCATGGCTCACGGGCCCAGCCGCTCCGCGGCATGTGGGATCTTCCCGGACCGGGGCGCGAACCCGTGTCCCCTGCATCGGCAGGCGGACGCGCAACCACTGCGCCACCAGGGAAGCCCAAGATCAGGACTCTTAAAACCACAATAACATTATCACAGCTAACATGTGCACAATTCCTTAATGTTAAATACTCAGACAAATTCCTCCCATTGCCTTATAAGTTTCTTCTACAGTTGGTTTGCTCAAATCAGAATACTAGGTACTATTGATTACAAGTGTGGAGGAAAAGAAATGCTCATACGTACCAACCTTGAAACAAGAGGGAGGGAGGCTTTTGCTATAGAGTCACGTGTGGCAGTAGAAACATACACAGAGCAATCAGAGCTAATCGAGATTTCCAGCGCATCTCCCTTAACAGTAGTAATGTCCTAGTTATCCTTTTTAATAAACCAATGCCAGCATTGCAGTATCACCCACAAAAGCTATTTAAAGAGCTACATGCTTTATAGCTTCCCTCACTGCTGCATCTCCCCTTGCTTTAGTTGGCTTGCATAAACGTCAGCAAAGCAGGACATGTCACCCATTTGTCTTCTAAGCTCAGTACCCACCCTTATAAAATCGGTACCAACTACACTTAGAGCAGTTCTTTTAGGTGTGTCTCGGTGTGTTAGTATTTATTATCTTTTCAGTCAGTGCATACTCATCTTTGATGTGAATTGAATACTGGAAAATAAATCCACAGAGCTGAAGGGAAAACATGCAGGTGAGAAGGTGAGAAGAGAATTCAGTGCAACACAATACTTTAAGGAAAAAGGTGTGTAGTTCTCTTTTTATGCATCTTCTCATAAAAAAAGAAACTTTGGAAGGGAGTTGAGGTTAGAGAAAAAGTGCAAATAAAAACCAAATCCCAAATGATTGATGCTTTAACTTCTTTGACTGCAGAGTATGGTCGTGAGAGCTGCTGATCAGTAATGTTATTTTAGGAGCATTTTGTTTGAAGAGCTTGGCCACACAATTCCAGGCTAGCAAATCTCAGGGACTCCTTCCCAGGCTCTCTCACAGAGCCGTCTCCCCACTCCCAGGTCTCATTTGTTCTCAAGGGGAAATGAAGAACAGCCTGCTTCAGTTCTCTGAGGAGGTTATATCATAGTTTTTTACCGAAGGAATGGCCTGGTACCTCCCTCCAGACCACATCAGAGGTTACTGATGTTCATCTGGGAACCTGGGTAGACAGCAGCTCCGTCTGACATCAGAAAGTTGGGGTAACCTTGGGGGAGTGGACTTCTGCCCCTCTTTCATGGCACCTCTTGCTCCATAGGGAGGAACAAATGCCAATGTTGTTGGTCAGTGTCCAAAGCTCTACTGGTCCTGGTTACTGGTGGGCAGGATCCCTTGGGAGGCGGTCCATTCCTTCCTCTATCTGGCCTCTGTGGTAAGCTGACCCCCGCAGGGTCTGGCTTCCTGGGCTGGCTCCCAGGGGCTGGCTGTTTTTCCATCTCAGCATCATCCACTGCTGAGTGGATAAGTTGGTCTGGGCTCACAGATTCGGGCCCCTGTGGGGTGGTCTTAAGGTTCAGAACAGGCTGGGCTGTGGGACGGTGGGGTGGTGAGGTGAAGAAAACAGGAAGACCACACAAGCCTCCTTGCCCAAGCCTTGGCCAATTTTGATGTTGGGATAATGGGTGCTAGTGCCCTACCCAGGTGGTGCTTGGACACCTGCTGTATCCCTGTTCCTGTGTAGAGCAAACTCGCCCGCCCAGGGGGAGAAGGGGGCTGACTGTTAGGGGAGGCTTCTGGCATTCCAGGGCCCCTGGTACTAATGTCATCACGATAGCATCGAAACCGTCTTCAAACTACTAATAGTTTGTTTATCTAATATTTGTGAAAGTAGACTTTAGAAGAGAAGTGTTTAGCCCTTCAGTCATAATTACTAAACAGCACGACCCACTAATTATCTGCTCAAACAAGTGGGGAAAAAAAACCCACCTGAAGTACTGTATCCTAGAGTAACGCTTGCTCATGTGTGTTGTTAAATTTTCCTTAATGAATATGCCTCTTGGAAAAGACTGGCTTGAGGATTTTTTTTTTTTGAAGTATAGTTGATTTACAATGTTGTGTTAATTTCTGCTGTACAGCAAAGTGATTCAGTTATACATATATAGACATTCTTTTTTATATTCTTTTCCATTATGGTTTATCACAGGATATTGAATATAGTTCCCTGTGGAGGATGTATTTTAAACAATATTTTCTGATCTAGACATTTATCTAAACAAGTTTGTAAAGGGGAAAATATAACCTATCTGATATTCACTTCCTTTGTTCTATTAAAAACAAATATAAAGAGGTAACATATAGGTTAATGTAAAACTTTAAATGAGTTCTTTATTACCATGAAAAATGTTTCCCTTTATAAAGAGTTGTTTTTCTGCACCGTGGACTTTTTGGAGCTTCACTGTAATACTATGCTGTCCAAAATGGTAGCCACCAGCCTCATGTGACTATTAAGCACTTGCAGTGTGGTTGTCCAAATTGGGGTGTGCAGGAGACGTAAAATGTAAACTGGCTTTCAGAGGCTCTGTACCAAAAAAAAAAAAAAAAAAAAAAACCTAATGTAAAAATATTAATTTATTCATTAATTCTTTTGGTATTCATTACATGTTGAAATGATAACATTATGGATGTATTGGGTTAAATAACATTGATGAAATAAATTCCCCCCTTTTCTTTTCACTTTTTAAATTGTGACTACTAGAAAATTTAAAGTTACATGTGTGGCTTGCATTTTTGTCTGACATTATGTATATACATACATACATACATATATATATATCTTTTTTTTTTCTTCTTATTCTTTGGCGGTGGCATGCGGCATGTGGGATCGGCATGTGGGATCCTAGTTCCCTGAGGAGGGATCGAACCCCGCCCCCTGCGTTGGAAGCAAGGAGTCTTAACCACTGGACCACCAGGGAAGTCCTGGCAGTATATTTCTATTGGCAATATATTTCTATATGAGAGTGCTGCTCTAACATTTAGATGCTAGCATTCTGATTGTTTTTGCATTTATTAATTTTGGTTCCAGTTTGGCATATCGAGGGCTTATGGTGTGCTAAGGTCAGTGCTAAGCACTGTGGACTTCCTGTGATAAGTTAAGACAAGATCCCTGCCATCAATAACCGTGTATATAATTAATTCAATGGGCGGAAGCAAGTGAAAAAAAAGTAGTGTGCTATGAGTGTCCGAAGAGAAGAGGAAGCACAACCTTGATGGAGTTAAAAAGAGAGAGAAAGCACATCCAGTGGTGTTCTGGGAAACCTCAGGCAGGGGGACCGTTTGATCCTTACCTCGAAGCTGGGGTAGGAATCTGCTCTGCAAATGTAAAATTTGCTTCTTTATCTTCAGTTACTTTGCAGTTCTGCATAGCCGCTTTAGAGATTTCTATTTTAAATATGGTTGAGAAAAAGACCTGAGAAGGGATGTGTGCTGTAGTTGGGCGTCTCTCTCCTCTCGCTCTCCCCCCGCGCCCCCCCGCCAGGATTGTGCTACACGCCGCATCCTGTAATTAAATACCAGCCACTTGCAGCGGGTTTGTGATGCGGATTTGTGATGCCTTTGCGTGGGTGACGTTGAGAACACCAAAAGGTGACAGGGCGCCTCGTCTTGGAAAAACTGCACGATGCCGTCCTGCCGCCAGGCTCCAGCCGCAGCCGCCCCGGGGGCGGGACTCCAGCCCGCGGGCCTCGCCCTACCCCGCGCTGGGTGCTGGGTTGACCTACCCAGCCGGCGGACTTTAATTTCCAGGCAAGGAGTGCCAGGGTGATGGCAAATTTGCTGCTTACCTTGTCTCCATTCTGTCGCTAATGCTGGGAATGATGAGACCTCTTGTCCTGAAAATACATTCCTCTTTAGCTCAGTCACCTTCTAATGAGGTCCCTCCCCGCAGCGGAACAAAAGCTCCGCTGCTGTGGGAAACCTAGGCAACGCAGCCTTTGTCGCTCACAGGTGCCTCTTCTTTGTCCTGGCATCTGGGGGAGAGGTCACCTTGCAGGTGAAGGCCACACAGCTTTTTGGAGGAGGAGCTGGAAACTTTTCCACCCGCACTTGTGTCCCTGTTTGTCTGGGTTGGCACAGAATTGATTTTTCCTCCTTTGTAAGTGGCAGAAAGGCTCATTCACATGATGGTAACATGAAAGAACAGCAACGGCAAAATCAGCCATAAACTTACCACCGTACCTCATCCATGTTAATTATTTTGTATCCTCCTTTTTCCTCTCTTGGTTGACACTTAACATTTTGGAAAATAAATGTATACCATAGATATACAATTCTGCCTTTTTTGAAAAAACCAAATCCTACTCCATAAATGGTTTTCCATGTTGTATAATATCTTCATGGTTATAATTTTCAGTGATGACTTAAGTGTGCTTTGGGCTGATAGATCACAGTTTGCTCATTCAGATCTCGTCTCCCCTTGCTCTGGGTGATGCTTTAGTGATCATATGCATGCACAGAGCTGTTTTCTTTTGCTGAGTTATTTCTAGATGATACATTCTCCAGAAGTTGATTTACTGGACCCAATGCTGTGAATATTCAAACTGATCCTATTTAGTATTATCCTGTTGCTTTCTGTAGGGGTCTACCAATCCCTACGGCCTCTGGGGATATATGAGTATCCCATTTGGTAGGGAATTAATTTTTAAGGTAAAGGAGATAATCATTTGAGAGGGTAATTTATAGAGCAGTGGTCTGGGACTCATGTGTCTTGGGTTTTGTTCCAGGCATTTCCTCTGATTTTATATGAATTTTAAACTAAAAGTATAACTATTCAGTGATCTGTTTTAATTTGGAATATGGTTGTCATTGGGCACTTCTGGGGTCAGGCTGGTGAATGGGGAGTCTCCTGGGCTTTAAAGACGAAGGAAGGACTTGGAAGTGTTACTCCAACTCCCAACATTCATCAGAGGAATTGCTTGGAGGTGGTGATTTACGCTTATGTTTAACTCAAGGCACTTCTCACATGCTTACAGATATAATTATTCATGCTATGGCACTGGATGAAATTCAGACCTTCTCTAGCCTAACAGCAGCTCAGGTAGGGATACATTTTGCTGGATGACCTGAGGCATCTTGTAGGAGTCCATCCTTCCAGGAGGTATGGTGGCACCACGCAAAAGGCATGACTTCATGCTTTAGCGGTTCTGTACATCCAGGCACCAGCATGCTCTTTAGTTCTGGGGTAGCCCACCAACCAGGCTCATCATCCTGTGGGCATCCCTGGCAAACCCAGCACTGGGACACGAGAACCCAGGGAAGGTAAACAAAAAGAAAAGCAAGATGAAGAGGAACTTGGGCCAGGCTGAAAAAGAGAGGAAAAGAGTGCTGTGGGCCCCCTTCCTGGGTGTCTCTATTCTCTGATCTTACTAGAGAAGACAGGACACATTTCTTTTCTTACAAAATTGACTTTGAATACAAAGTATTGCTCTCTATTGAATAGGTTTAGTCACTTTTTTGGGGTGCCTTGATTATCATGTCAAATACCACTTATTTAATAAACTATTTCATTTATGAAGATTTTACCTATTACTCTGATTACATTTTAGGTTTTATAAAAGTGATAAATTAAGGCATACTCATGGTATAAAGCTCAAAGAACACAGAAGGAGATAAAGAGAAAAGGAAGGATGAGGTAGGAATTTTTACAGGGGAGGAAAGGTATTCAATGTGATCACTGTGTGTTCAAGGACTGGAGGAAGCCTGCAAACCACATTCAAGAGGCCTGAGGACAGAGAAGCAGCAAGGTGGTCAGATTAGAATAAACAGGAAGGAATGAGATGTAGAGGGTCTTGAAAGGGGGCTAGAGGAATTGAAACTTGGTTTGGTTGACTGGTAACTCTACTCTAGCCTGTAGCTGGCTCAGAAATACACCCACAAAACATTTCTCCTTAAATCATGTATCCCTTGGCCTCAAACAACCTTTTCAGGTTCCCACGAAGGCAGGTACTGTTGAAGTTTGCTCTTCACAGCTTTATGCCTGGTGGTACAATGCAAAGCATGCATGTTCTCATCTATCCCAGACGAAGTTCAACAGTTATGGTCCCTTGATCTGTCATCTAAAAGGATTAATATATCTTGTTTAACCCCAATAGTTAGGGGATGAAGGTTTTTTTCATGTGTGGATCACCAAATTTCAAGAAATTGACACACAGTAAAGTATACATAACTTAAGCCACATTTAACATAATGTTTTTCTGATGATCTAGACATTTCCTGGAAGAATTTTGCATTGTTGGTAAGAATGGTCTAATTTGGGATATTGTATATGTCAAAGGCTCCTCATTGTACAACAGTAGTTTCATGTCTGTTGATGTCTGTTGATCTTGCTTATTTTAAGGGAAGAGATGATAGAAAACAACTCTCTAAAGTGGCTTAATTCTGGCAGAATTTCTTCAGCACTAAATTGCATTTCAGAAGATGGAGCTTACTCTGGAAAGTGAGTGTGGGAGGTCAGAGAGAAGGTGCCTTTCAACTTGGATGCTTGGGAGAACCATATTTAGAGAAAACTCCTCAATCTTTTAAAAGTTAAGAATAGCCTGTTTTTTTATTTTCTATTTGCCTCACCCCACCCCAAACACAACTCCAGTGTTCAGTATAAATATCAGTTGATAAGAATGTCTCGATTAGCAGAACTACAGACAATCTGTGTGTTACTGCTCTTCTCAGAGACCTTTATAAACCTGTTTAATGACCAGTAATTTTCTTCTTACACCAATGAGGTTATATTCTTCCCTGCTTGCTTGAGAAATATTGTAATTCTAACAGAGTAGTGACAGCGTATCACAAAATCTGCTTGACTTAACAAACACATAAATGCTTTACGTTTATTCAGCCATTTATTTTAATCCTCAATACCACTCTATGAGGTAGCCACTATTGTCCTAACCCATCTCTCCATTTCCACAGGTGAGAAATTTGGGACACAGGTTAAGTAACTTGCCTAAGGTCACACAAGAGTAAGTTGTGGATCTGGGATTCAAACCCAGGGACACTGGCCTCAGAGTCCTTGCTTCAAACTGTTTGCTATGTTGATTTTGCTATTTTGGTTCATACCAGGAATTGAGAATGTTTGGGTGCACAGCATTTTCTAAATTCGAGTTTCTCTAGGTCACTAGTTCCTTGAGTTATTCCCTGATAAAAGGATTTGTTATCAATTAAATGTAGGAAGAGTTACCCACATTCTCTGCCTCTTGGAGATCCGAGCCCCCCAACCCCCTCAAGCAGTCCTGCCATAAATCAGCATGCTTAGCTTTGTTTAACTTGGTGTTTCTGTGCTGAGGCATAAGTTTGGGACTGCTGTAGGTGAAGGTAGCTGTAAACTAGGGCTACCCTTGAAAATGGAGGATTTTTTTTCTCTTTCTTTCTTGTCTTTGCATTGATATCAAATTATGTATGATGGTCAGAATCAGCTTCTCTGTTATTGCTGTAATTTCCATCTGAAAGGCTGTTTAGGGCATTCCATAGAATACAGTGCCACTGTTCTCAGGGTGTGGTATATTTGTTAGGAAGCCTTGTAAGCTAGAGTTCTGAATGTTTCAGTCTGCTATTAATCTACATGGATCTGTCCACAGAGAAAAGAATTATGATGCTTTTCTTATAAAAACATGTGTTCACCCTTCTGTGTCTTAAAAGTGGAGAGATCTGTGACTGCTTCTTGGATTTCTAAGTCCATCTGTGTTCAACCATATTACTAAACTCTCTTTTAAAAATTGTCAGTATATTTAAAAAGATATATCATTAGATAATTTTTTGTCATCTTCAAATAATGTCAGTTTTGTTTCTTTCTTTCCAAAACATATACTTTTAAGTTCTTTTTTCTTATCTTACTGCATTGGATAGGACCTCCTGGACAGTCTGAAATAAAAACAATAATAGCAGGAATCCTTGTCTCTGTCTTGATCTTAAAGCAATGTTTGATGTAGGTTTTTAGTAGATGTCCATTATCAAGATAAGGAAGTACCACCTATTCCTAGTTTGTTTTGCTTTGTTTTCAGTCATGAACAGGTCTTGAAGACCTTGATTGCTTTTTACTTGGATTGTAATAGTCTTGGAAAACAATCCCCTGCTTACTCTTCACTCTCTCTAGTCTCTTGAATATTGTTGCTAAAATCTTTCTGAAGTTCCATCCAGAATATGTCAGTTCTCTGCTCAAAACATTTAAGGACTTTCCTTTGCTTACTAAAATGAATGTGAACTCCTCAACTTGTTCCTGCTGTTCAGCAAAACCCTCCACAATATGTTCCCTTCAGCCTTTCTCAAACCTAACTGTGCACTGTATGCCAAACTCAGTCTGGGCTTTCACTCTTTCAGGCCTTTATTGATGAGGTTCCCATCTCGTGGAGTGCCATTCCCATCCTTCTGTCCTCCTGAACTTCTTTTTCACACTAGAAACTCACAGGAGGCATTTCCTCTTGTCCTTAGTCTCTCCCTTCTTGGAATTACCCCGCTTAGATTCGAGCTCCTCTTCAGTTTAGGGTTTGTATGATTAATTTTCTTTCTTTCTTTTTTTTAAAAAACAGTTTTATTGAGGTATGATTGATATACATTGATTTATTTTCATACTCTCAGCATATGATTCATAATGGGTGTGCAATACACAATAGGATGTATGAATGACTAACTGAAAAAGTATTTCTTGTGGTGTTAATGCTCATTGTTATGGTTATTTTTTGTTTCATTATGCCTCTCTTCCTCTCTCCATCAGTCCTACCTGAGGACTAAACATGCCCACATGTTTCTTTTGTGGAATTCACCATAATTGGGCCAAACTGAGAACAGGCATTCCTTAGGGTGCACGATCCATTTATCTCACCCACAACCACCTCACTGTCTAGTAAGAGAGATAGGCAGACAGACACACACACACACACACACAAGTAATGGCAATGTGACTGATAAGTGATTGAATAGTACTCAAGGTTTATTGAGCATGAAACGCCTTCAAGGTTGGGGCAAATTTTGCAAAGTGGTTTCCTTTTCCAAAGGAAAAAATTGTTTTGTATTGAATATCCAAACTCCTTTATGTTCTATTCATCTTTTTGGCAGAGCCAAAAAGGAAAGAAATTAGAGATTCATTAAGTACAGAAAATGATTTGCTTTCAAATGATTTCCTCTTCTTCTAAAACATAGAAGCCACACACAAAACGCTCTTCTCTTGACTTGAGACTTAACTAGTCTTACAAAATTATTTTAATATGAACTGAAAACTAGCATCATAAAGAAAGAAGGGTCCAGGAAATTGTAAATTGAAGACATTAATATAAATGAGCCATACTTAAAATTCTATCGATAGTCCTCAGCTCTGAAAGGGAAATGTCTGTAATTTACCTAAATTGGCTTGAAAGGAAAAGAAATGAAACTTCCTTCCTTGGATGTCTGTTTCCTGGCATTTTCCTAATAACCAGGCTACAGAGTGATTGAATTATTATTATAACCCCATAGCTATTATTTTCATTTCAAAAGAGTATGGGTTAATTCCAGCTGAAGCTTACCTTTCAAGTAACAGTGTGTGTAACATATTTAATAAATCAATATGAGCCATATGGTCTGGGGATCAGAATTACTTGAGATCAACCAAGGCATTTTTCTTAAAGATGATCGGTTGTTCATCCTAGCATATTATTTTGGAAAATGGAAGCAGGGGGAGGGAAGATTAAAGAAACTATGAAAGTAATTACAAGTGTTCAGTAGTTCCTTTTTCTTTTAATTTTCTTGACTTTTTATTCCAAATATAAATATAATATAAATATTTCCAGACAATTGAAGAGATTCAGGGAGGGAAAATTTATACGGTAGAAATGCCCCCTATTCCCCCTCTCCAGAATAATTACTGTTAAATGATGGGTGTTATATTATTCCAACATCTTATTTTTATAAATTCAATTGTAAAATATTTAATATGTATTAAAAAAATAACAAAAATAAACTATGAGACATTTGAATAAAGTTAATACCCATGAGGTCACTGTGTACCTAATAGCATGTTACCAATGTGTGACTCTCCCTGGGGCCCAGCTGTTATCCCCTCATCCCAGAAGCAACCACTCTCCTGAATTTTGCTTTTATCACCTCCATAATATTCTGTATGGTTTTATGGCAAACATTTTTTTTTTTTTTTTTTTTTTTTTTTTTCTGTATGCGGGCCTCTCACTGTTGTGGCCTCTCCCGCTGCGGAGCACAGGCTCTGGACGCACAGGCTCAGCGGCCATGGCTCACGGGCCTAGCCGCTCCACAGCATGTGGGATCCTCCCAGACCGGGGCACGAACCTGTGTCCCCTGCATCGGCAGGTGGACTCTCAACCACTGCGCCACCAGGGAAGCCCGGCAAACATTTTTTAAAGCCCTAAATGATATATTATTTACCTTTGCTTGGCCTTCTATGTGTAAAATATTTACTACTGTGTATATTTTTCTGTGACTTGCTTTTTTCTCTTAACATTTGTGTTTCAAGATAGCTTAAAGTCACCATGAATTCTGATGGTAGGAAAACATAGCCTGTTCAAATCCAGTTCAGTCTAGGTGATAATAGTCTGCTTGCACTGCCATCATATAATACCACAGTCTGGGTGGTTTAAACAACAGAAATTTTTTTTTTTATCACAGTCTGGAGGCTGGAAGTCCAAGATCAAGGTGCCAGCAGAGTTGGTTTCTGGGGATATCTATCTTCCTGGTGAAGGTGACACCTTCTCACTGTGTCCTCAGATGGCCTCTTCCCTGTGTGTGTACGCAAAGAGAGAGATCTCTGTTGTCTCTCTTCTTATATGGACACCAGTCTTATTGGATTAGGGTCCCACCCTTATGACCTCATTTAACCTTAATTACCTCCTTAAAGGCCCTGTCTCCAAACACAGTCACATTGGACATTAGTGCTTCAACATACGAATTTTGTGGGGACACAGTTTAGTCTGTACAGGTGGTACACACTACGGCTCTGTCACACCCCGCAGGGGGTTCAGAGATGATAAAACTCGAGCATTTCCTCTAGAGGTTATAGCCCATGGGGGGTTTCCTGGCTTTTTCCTAATAAAACGGCTAAGGTTCCCCAGAGGAGAGCTCTTGGGGAGCCCTCCCAGAGAGTGACTTATGTGAGCATGAAGACTGTGCTGAGCTGAGCCTCCAAACAAGAGAATAGAGGGGCCAAGTAAGAGGCATGCCAGCTTCCGCGATGGGGTGCATGATTGCACGTTGAACCCTGAGCGTTGGAAGTGGCTTCCCTGAAAGCCAGATGCTGCTGTCATAATGGGGTCGATGACTGCATAAGAAAAAGTCTTCTGCAGCAGTCAGACCATTTTTATAGACTTCTTCCCTTTGGGAGCATCATGATACTGACGACTCTCCTGTTTTAGTTGATGACAAAGGAGAATCCTGGACAAGTGTTTTGGTAAGGGATTGAGAGTGCCCTGGAAGAGACAATAAGAAGGTGATTCTCTTAGCATCATTTGTTATCTTGTCTTGCTGGAACTGTCTGGGACTCCAGGTGCGTGCATATGGCCAGGAAAAAAGACAATAGGAACTTGAGAAGCTAAAAATTAACAGCCATTTGGGACTGAGTTATTGTTAATTCTCATCCTATGAAAGGCTGGCCTATTCCAAAATTTTGTGATGACTAGAGCAGCAGTTTTCAATTTTCTGATCAATAGACCATGATCCATTTTACCAGGAAATCCAGAAATACATTTGATGTCACAGCTTAGCACACAGACACAAAAGCACACATCTGAAATAATAGTTTTATGAAACAATACTGTTAATATGTGTGCTATACTCTGACCTTTTCTATTCTACTCTATCTCCTTTTATGTTTTTAGATGCTAGTTATGATCTGATAAATGTGATTCTGAACCAGCACATAAGAGACTAGTGTTTCTCTACTGAGGAGTTTTTTTTTTTACGAGTTTACAGTCGCCAAATCAAATTCCTTGTGTTACTTTGGAAAGGCTGGAGGACACTGAAATTTCACTCTTCACCATTTTCATGTCCTGATCAGCTGAACACTCCACCTGACAGATATTACAAATGTATGTGATTATTTGTGCAAGAGGTATTTTTCGAGCCCCAGCTCTGGGCCAGACACTATATGAGGAACTAGTGAAATAAATTGTCCAGACTGGTGGCATGTTTGTTAAGAGTTATAGAATGCAGTTTAAAATTGCTGTTTTTAACTTAGGTTAACTCTGTGATATGAATGTCTGACCTTGGTGCCCCGTAAGTCACCCTAGGCCTGCTGTCCCAGGTGCTCCAGGGAGTGGTGTGGCTGGTGGGGAAAGCCTGGGATTTGGATCAGTAGAGATGAACTGGGCCCTGGCTTTATTTCTCTGCGGGCATCATCTCGGGCAAATTGACCAATTTAACATGTCTGCAGTGAAATGGAGATGCTGAGAAACCTGGTGGATGTGAGTGAAGAAGAACTGATCCTGTATGTGAAAGGAGTTTGCACAATGTACTGGCAGCACCCGCTCCCAGCACCTTCTGCATGTGGCCCATTGTGTGAAGTCCCTCCTCTTTCCTAGACCTCTCTTCCTACCAGACATCCTGGCCAGTCCACCTAGGAATGGAGACCTTCAGGCATCTAGGCGGTGGAAAGTCCTAGACTGAGCAGCTCTTTCCTGTCAGAAGCAGCCAAAGTTTGTCAATTCCCCTGCAGTGAGTAGGCAGGCTCACCTTGAATGTCCCTATTTCTGTGGTGACTTCAGTGAGTGTCGTTAAGATCACCACCAAACCATTTATTAGATACACAGGGTCCCAGGACCCTGAAATGAGTATCTCCTGAGACAATTCCCATCCCATCTGAGGAAGGCAGAATAATGGCCCCCACAGGTGTCCACTTCCTAATCCCTGGAACCTAAATCTGTTATGTTATATGACAAGCGGGGGTAAGGTTGCAGATGGAATTGAGGTTGCTAATCAGTTGACCTTAAGATGAGGAGGTTGTTCTGGATTTTCCCTGTGAGCCCTGTCTAACCACAAGGGTCCTTAAATGGGGAAGAAGGGTGCAGATGAGTCAGAACCAGAGAGATGATGACATCTTGAGAAAGACAGGACTGGACTCAGCTGGTCGTGGCTGCTTTGAAGATGGAAGGAGGGCATGAGCCGAGGAATGTGGGCGGCCTCTAAAACCTAGAAAAGTCAAGAACACGGATTCTCCCCCAGAGCCTCTAGGAAAGAAATGCAGCACTAACCTTCACGTTCGCACAGTGAGGCCCACTGCAGACTTCTGACCCACAGAGCTGTTAAGATGATAAAGCTGTGTTGTTTTAAGCCACTAAATTTGTGGTAATTTGTTACAGCAGCAATAGGAAACTAATACACCATCCCATGATTATTTAATTTTTTACAAAGAAAACTTACGTATATTTGCCAGAAATGAATTAAGATAAGAAAAACAGTAATATTTGAAGGGCCCATTTTCATATTTACAACAAAATGTTCAATATTCAGAGGGAAATTTTATATGAAATGGAGATGTGTACAATCCTTGCTACTAAAATAAAAGAATTGTTTTAGGTGCTTGCTGTATACAATATTAGTTAAATAGTATATTTTTCAGAATTCACAATTATTGACCTATATAATTCTTTTGGCAGAGAAGACTTTTTAATCTTTAAAAAAGATTCAGTGACCAAGCATGTATAGCCTACTGTTTCCTTTTATTTATGTTTCAAAACTATTTGCTGCTTTTATTGTTAAAAACTCTTGGCAGTTTCAGCTTTTGGATAATAAAAAATGGAAACCAGCTGAAGTAAAGCAAATTAAAAGGGATTTCTTTTATTCTCTTAAATGAGCACATCCTAGACACACTTGGGCTTTGCATTAAAAAAAAATGTATAATTAACACTCCACTTACCTTCAGGCTCCTTAAAAACTAGTTCAACAGATTTCCTCAGCCACGTCTTGGAATTTCTTCTTCCTGAATTCCTTGAGGTTGGGTCTCCTCATCTCCCCTGTAGCCTCATGTACAGCTCCTGCTTTCATGGCTAAACGTAGGACGGTCCTGGGGCATGGAGGCAGCAGGATGACTTCAGATCCCATGGAAAACAAGTGGGCTCACAGCCACTTCATCCTGCCCTGCTTCAAGCTTTGCTCAAACCAATACAGAAATAATTAAGGATGGTAGCTGCCCTAGAATGTGGCTGCACAGTCAGCTTTATTGAACCATTTTTCTACTCTTCAGGTTCCTTGTTTGATTATTCCTTGGAAAGCTATTCTGCTGATTTTGTGGTTTTTCCCATTTGCCTTCTCTGCTGCTTAATTTTCAGTATTCCCCAAAGATGTCTCTATTTTGACAATACCTTCTACTTCCCAGACCTCAAATCAGATTGTTTTCCTGACAATTTATCTCCCCTCATTCTTAAACCCACATCATTGTGGACACTCTGTCCGATAACCTGCCTAGATTCTCCGTTTTCTATTTAAAGTTTACAGTCCAGTGATTTAGTGATGCAGGGAATGCCTTATCTGTGCATGTTCCATGCTCAGCCCAAGAAAAACCTCTGATTTGTTTTCGACACCTTGGAAATCAACTCTGAAATGTCCGTCATTCTTTCCATCATCAGCGAAGCAGACAACTGACACAGAGGCCCCTCCCTGTCTGCCTGCAGAATCCTGTGAGTGGCCCTTCCCCATCACAGGGCTGACCCACTGTTGCCTCTTTACAAGCTTCCTGCCTTCCTCTCTGACAGTTACCTTAATTGTGAAGCGAAGTTTGCATTTAGCCATTTCCATAGCAACACTGGTCAGGGAATCAATACTTTTACTTTGTAATTACAACCTGCCTTGGGGAAAGGGTTTAACAAATATCTAGTTGGTGCTTTCTTAGTAGACACTGGAGAGGCATTGGTGACAAAGAATGGAGCTCGTGCTTACAGACCAGGGGGAGAAAAGATCATTTTAGAGGCTATGATGGTGCAGAGCTGGAGGGCACCTGGTCTAGACTGGGGCAGGTGTGCGGGGCAGGGAGCTGTGTTGGAGGAGCCTTCACAGAGTGGTGAACTAGTTCATGACATTCATTTCTGGTCTCTAACAGGAACAGGATATCTTATGATCATTATGACACGCATAAAAAAGCATTGTATCATGGCAATAGAAATCAAAACTGGTGGTTATGAGGTGGGGTTGACTAAAAAGGAACACAATGCAAGTGTTCTATTATTTTGTTTTAGGTGATGGTTACACGAGGGTACATGATTGTCAGAATCAATAGTGGAATACTTCAGATCTATGCATTTATTATATGTAAATTACAAATAAAATTTATGGCAAGAAAGCTGTCTATGTACTAATATATGGAAAGATCTTCAATATATACTAAGTGAAAAAAGCAAGGTGGACCAATACATTTTATGACACCTGGAGGGTAAAAACATGGCCATAAATTAAACAAATAAGCAAGGTGGAGACAGGTGTAGATCACACACCACCTTACCACCTTTTAGGGCATAAAGGGGAAATGTCATTAGGGCATAAATAGGGAAAACTAAGAATCCATGTTTGTCTGCTTCTATATGAACAGAGAACTCAGGAAGCCTGGTAGGGAGCCGGTAGCAGTGGCTGGCCTGGGAGGTGGGGAGCAGCTGGCATCTGAGGGGATGGAGGGTAGGGTTGTGAGGGAGATTCTCACTGTATACCTTTTCTTATGCTTTTTGGTGTTGGAACCATGTAAACATTTTTCTTATTCGAAAAATTAAAAAGAAAGCACATCAAAACGGAACTAAGGAGGTTTTAAACTGAGATATAAATGGTTTTCTTATTCTTTTTTATTTTTGTCTTTTGAATTTTATTTTATTTTTTTATACAGCAGGTTCTTATTAGTTATCCATTTTATACATATTAGTGTATACATGTCAATCCCAATCGCCCAATTCATCCCACCCCCACCCCCACCCCCTGCCACTTTCCCCAACTTGGTGTCCATACGTTTGTTCTCTACATCTGTGTCTCTATTTCTGCCCTGCAAACTGGTTCATCTGTACCATTTTTCTAAGTTCCACATATATGCATTAATATACGAGATTTGTTTTTCTCTTTCTGACTTACTTCACTCTGTATGACAGTTTCTAGGTCCATCCATGTCTTGTACAAATGACCCAATTTCATTCCTGTTTATGGCTGAGTAATAGTCCATTCTATATATGTACCACATCTTCTTTATCCATTCGTCTGTCGATGGGCATTTAGGTTGCTTCCATGACCTGACTATTGTAAATAGTGCTGCAATAAACATTGGGGTGCATGTGTCTTTTTAAATTATGGTTTTCTCTGGGTATATGCCCAGTAGTGGGATTGCTGGGTCATATGGTAATTCTATTATTAGTTTTTTAAGGAACCTCCATACTGTTCTCCATAGTGGCTGTATCAATTTACATTCCCACCAACAGTGCAAGAGGGTTCCCTTTTCTC
>NC_041215.1:55948758-55949380 GCF_002837175.3 Physeter macrocephalus
TTTAATATTGAGCTGCATGAGCTGTTTATATATTTTGGAGATTAATCCTTTGTCCATTGATTTGTTTGCAAATATTTTCTCCCATTCTGAGGGTTGTCTTTTCGTCTTGTTTGTAGTTTCCTTTGCTTTGCAAAAGTTTTAAGTTTTATTAGGTCCCATTTGTTTATTTTTGTTTTTATTTCCATTACTCTAGGAGGTGGATCAAAAAAGATCTTGCTGTGATTTATTTCAGTGTTCTTCCTATGTTTTCCTCTAAGAGTTTTATTTATTTATTTATTTATTTGCAGTACGCAGGCCTCTCACTGTTGTGGCCTCTCCCTTCGTGGAGCACAGGCTCCGGATGTGCAGGCCCAGCGGCCATGGCTCACGGACCCAACCGCTCCATGGCATGTGGGATCTTCCTGGACTGGGGCACGAACCTGCATCCCCTGCACTGGCAGGGATGCGCCACCAGGGAAGCCCCCTCTAAGAGTTTTATAGTGTCTGGTCTTACATTTAGGTCTCTAATCCATTTGGAGTTTATTTTTGTGTATGGTGTTAGGGAGTGTTCTAATTTCATTCTTTTACATGTAGCTGTCCAGTTTTCCCAGCACCACTTATTGAAAAGACTGTCTTTTCTCCA
>NC_041215.1:55950282-55951734 GCF_002837175.3 Physeter macrocephalus
TTCTTCTCTGATTGCCGTGGCTAGGACTTCCAAAACTATGTTGAATAATAGTGGTAAGAGTGGACATCCTTGTCTTGTTCCTGATCTTAGAGGAAAAGCTTACAGTTTTTCTCCATTGAGAATGATGTTTGCTCTGGGTTTGTCATATATGGCCTTTATTATGTTGAGGTAGGTTCCCTCTATGCCCACTTTCTGGAGAGTTTTTATCATAAATGGGTGTTGAATTTTGTCAAAAGGTTTTTCTGAATCTATTGAGGTGATCATATGGTTTTTATTCTTCAATTTGTTAATATGGTGTATCACATTGATTGATTTGTGTATATATATTTAAATTTTTATTTATTTATTTATTATTTTGGGGGGCTGTGTTGGGTCTTTGTTGCTGTGCGTGGGCTTTCTCTAGTTGTGGCGAGCAGGGGCTACTCTTCATTGTGGTGCACGGGCTTCTCATTGCAGTGGTTTCTCTTGTTGTGGAGCATGGGTTCTAGGCGCGTGGGCTTCAGTAGTTGTGACATGCAGGCTCAGTAGTTGTGGCTTGCGGGCTCTAGAGTGCAGGCTCAGTAGTTGTGGCAAACAGGCTTAGTTGCTCTGTGGCATGTGGGATCTTCCCAGACCAGGGCTTGAGACTGTGTCCCCTGCATTGGCAGGAGGATTCTTAACCACTGTGCCACCAGGGAAGTCCCTTGATTTGTGTATATTGAAGAATCCTTGCATCTCTGGGATAAATCCCACTTGATCATGGTTTATGATCCTTTTCATGTGTTGTTGGATTCTGTTTGCTAGTATTTTGTTGAGGATTTTTGCATCTATGTTCATCAGTGATATTGGTCTGTAATGTTTTTTTTTGTAGTATCTTTGTCTGGTTTTGGTATCAGGGTGATGGTGGCCTCATAGAATGAGTTTCAGAGTGTTCCTTCTTCTGCACTTTTTTGGAAGCGTTTGAGAAGGATGGGTGTTATCTCCTCTCTAAATGTTTGATAGAATTCGCCTGTGAAGCCATCTGGTCCTGGAGTTCTGTTTGTTGGAAGATTTTTAATCAGAGTTTCAATTTCCTTACTTGAGATTATTCTGTTCATATTTTCTATTTCTTCCTGGTTCAGTCTTGGAAGGTTATACCTTTCTAAGAATTTGTCCATTTCTTCCAGGTTGTCCATTTTATTGGCATAGAGTTTCTTGTAGTAGTCTCTTAGGATGCTTTGTATTTCTGCGGTGTCTGTTGTAACTTCTCCTTTTTCGTTTCTAAATTTATTGATTTGAGTCCTCTCCCTGTTTTTCTTAATGAGTCTGGCTAATGGTTTATCAATTTTGTTTAATTTCTCAAAGAACCAGCTTTTTGTTTTGTTGATCTTTGCTATTGTTTTCTTTGTTTCTATTTCATTTATTTCTGCTCTGATCTTTATGATTGCTTTCCTTCAGCTCACTTTGGGTTTTGTTTGTTCATCTTTCTCTAGT
>NC_041215.1:55952608-55962185 GCF_002837175.3 Physeter macrocephalus
TTTAAAGTTTATTTTGTCTGATATGAGAATTGCTACTCCAGCTTTCTTCTGATTTCCATTTGCATGGAATATCTTTTTCCATCCCCTCACTTTCAGTCTGTATGTGTCCCTAGGTCTGAAGTGGGTCTCTTGTAGACAGCATATATATGGGTCTTGTTTTTGTATCCATTCAACAAGCCTGAGTCTTTTGGTTGGAGCATTTAATCTATTCACGTTTAAGGTAATTATCTATATGTATGTTTCTATTAGCATCTTCTTAATTGTTTTGGGTTTGTTTTTGTACGTCCTTTTTTTCTTTTGTGTTTCCCAGTTAGAGAAGTTCCTTTAGCATTTGTTGTAGAGCTGGTTTGGTGGTGCTGAATTCTCTTAGCTTTTGCTTGTCTGTAAAGCTTTTGATTTCTCCATCGAATCTGAAGAAGATTCTTGCCTGGTAGAGTAATATTGGTTGTAGGTTCTTCCCTTTCATCAGTTTAAATATGTCATGCCACTCCCTCTGGCTTGTAGAGTTTCGTGTGAGAAGTCAGCTGTTAACTTTATGGGAGTTCCCTTGTATGTTATTTGTCGTTTTTCCCTTGCTGCTTCCAATAATTTTTCTCTGTCATTAATTTTTGCCAATTTGATTACTGTGTGTATCGGTGTGTTTCTCCTTGGGTTTATCCTGTATGGGACTCTCTGTGCTTCCTGGACTTGGGTGGCTATTTCCTTTCCCATGTTAGGCAAGTTTTCGACTATAATCTCTTCAAATATTTTTTGGGGTCCTTCCTCTCTCTCTTCTCCTTCTGGGACCCCTATAATGCGAATGTTGTTGTGTTTAGTGTTGTCCCAGAGGTCTCTTAGGCTGTCTTCATTTCTTTCCATTCTTTTTTCTTTATTCTGTTCCACAGCAGTGAATTCTGCCATTCTGTCTTCTAGGTCACTTATCCATTCTTCTGCCTCAGTTACTCTGCTATTGATTTCTTCTAGTGTATTTTTCATTTCAGTTTTTGTATTTTTCTTCTCTGTTTGTTCTTTAAATTCTTCTAGGTCTTTGTTAAACATTTCTTGCATCTTCTCGATCTTTGCCTCCATTCTTTTTCTGAGGTCCTGGATCATCTTCACTCTCATTATTCTGAATTCTTTTTCTGGTTTTCATCTTGTCTGTCTTTCTGTGAATGTGGTTTTTGTTCCACAGGCTGCAGGATTGTAGTTCTTGCTTCTGCTGTCTGCCCTCTGGTGGAAGAGGCTACCTAAGAGGCTTGTGCAAGCTTCCTGATGGGAGGGACTGGTGGTGGGTAGAGCTGGGTGTTGCTCTGGTGGGCAGAGCTCAGTAAAACTTTAATCCACTTGTCTGCTGATGGATGGGGCTGGGTTCCCTCCCTGTTGGTTGTTTGGTCTTAGGCGACTGAGCACTGGAGACTACAGGCTCTTTGGTGGGGCTAATGGTGGACACTGGGAGGGCTCACGCCAAGGAGTACTTCCCAGAACTTCTGCTGTCAGTGTCCTTGTCCTCATGGTGAGCCACAGCCACCCCCTGCCTCTGCAGGAGACCCTCCAACACCAGCAGATAGGTCTGGTTCAGTCTCCCCTGTGGTCACTGCTCCTTCCCCTGGGTCCCGATGCGCACACTACTTTGTGTGTGTCCTCCAAGAGTGGAGTCTCTGTTTCCCCCAGTCCTGTCGAAGTCCTGCAATCAAATCCTGCTAACCTTCAAAGTCTGATTCTCTAGGAATTCCTCCTCCCGTTGCCGGACCCCCAGGTTCAGAAGCCTGACGTGGGGTTCAGAACCTTCACTCCACTGGGTGGACTTCTGTGGTATAAGCGTTCTCCAGTTTGTGAGTCACCCATCCAGTGTTTTTGCGATTTGATTTCATTGTGATTGCGCCCCTTCTACCGTCTCATTGTGGCTTCTCCTTTGTCTTTGGATGTGGGGTATCTTTTTTGGTGAGTTGCAGTGTCTTCCTGTCGATGATTGTTCAGCAGTTAGTTGTGATTTCGGTGCTCTCTCATGAGGGAGTCTGGTTTTCTTATTCTTTATAGCAGGTTATTTACCAGTTGAATGTTTTAAAGCAACTTTCTCTCAGCACTGCTTTGGCAAGTAGCTGGGGCATATATGCCACCCCCACGCCAGGCACACCCATAGCAGGCTCCTATCTGCATAGTACTCCATCCCAGCTCTGCGCTCCCAGGAACCTCTCCCCATCAATCTCTTTGGCACTAAAGAGGAAACATTATTTGCCATCTGGATAATGGCTTATGTGAGACATGGCCTCAGTTACGGCCTTTTAAAAAAATTTTTTATATTTACAGAGTCAGTATGCTGTACAATATTCCATTTCTACTTCGAACAAATGTAAGCAAGGTATACTTTTTAAACAAGGTTTATGGCTTGAATTAGGTAGGGTCTGTACTTCTTGCCTCTTGTGGGGGGGCTGTGCATGGAGGTGGCCTCTTCACTGAGCTTACTGGCTCTTTCTAACAGTCAGGATTGGACCCGGACAGAACAAAAATCCTTTCCCTCTTTCCTCTCACTTCAATGCTTCCTTTCTATATGTGGAGCCTGGGCAACACCTTCTTTGGCTGACAGGCCAGCGGAAGTGCCACTCACATTCCTGGATTCCCCCTCCTCTGGTTTGTTTCATTTCTCTGGGTCCTGAGCTCTCCTCCCACTGGTCCTACAGGTGACAAGGCCCAGATGGCTGCTAACTGTCAGTATATCTTTAACAAGAACCTTGCAGTCTCTGTTCCTTCACATTTCTTACCTTTCAAATGAAAATGCTGCTAAGTCTTCTTCTGGGAGCCTGGGGAGAATGAAAACATTTTTGGAGTGCTTGTGTATTCCTACAAAAGGCCTTATAAAAAAGAGCATCTCATATTGCTTATACCTATTTTTGTTTGGATGCTCTGCACCTTTTCCCTGAAATACATATAAGATGAATTTTTTATTCTTAGCTGTTTTAAATGTAAATGTCTTATCCAAAGAACCCAAGTAAAAATAATCCTTGGACCCTGCTGAGTTTTAGTCCCATGCCTCATTCTTGGGTTGCCTGCTTATACTGTCATCCCCTAAAACTCAACGCTTATGGACTGGCAGTGGAGCACTGGTTTGAGAAGAATTGTAAGGCTCTACTTGAGCTGTATTGGGTTCTGTGGGCAAGTGTGCTGTGATTGATTAGTGATGTCTGCCGTGGGACATGAGAAAGACATGGGGCATAGGTCTAGGGACAGGCATACCTCGTAATATTGTGCTTTGCGATAAAGCACTTCACATTATTGCGTTTTTTGCAGATTGAAGGTTTGTGGCAATCCTGTGTCAAGCAAGTCTATCAGTGCCATTTTTCCAACAGCATTTGTCTCTGTTACATTTTGGTACTTCTCCCAATATTTCAACCTTTTTCATTATTATTATATTTGTTATGGTGACCTGTGATCAGTGATCTTTGATGTTACTATTGCAAAAAGATTATGACTCATTGAAGGCTCAGTTGATGGTTAGCATTTTTAGCAATAAAGCATTTTTAAATTAAGGTATATACATTGGCTTTTTTAGGCACAGTGTTGCTGCACAGTTGGAAGACATTATGGTAGCGTAAACATAACTTTTATATGCACTGAGAAACCAAAAAATTCGTGTGACTCACTTAATTGTGATATTTGCTTTATTGCAGTTGGGTGGAACCCAACCCGTAGTATCGCTGAGGTACACCTGTATTTGCCAAGCTTGCTTTAGATGGCCCTATCCTAATTTTTTTTGTATCTTATATAGTGCCTAGTGCTTTTTTACTAAGTATATGTTCAATAAGTATTTGCTCATATTACTTTTTTTTTTGAGTTTGCTCTTCTAGAAACATGATCACCCCAATAAACAAGTCTATCCACGAGATCATGGCAACTGACACTGATGCTCATTCCTGCAGAGTTTAAGTAGCATAATACAAGGCACGAAGGTCTGGTTCCCGTGCGCTTCTCCCTCCTTAAATGAACTTTGGCTAAACTCCTTTGCTTCATAGTTTGAGCTCCGTGTAGTAGATGTTGGCCATCTCCTCTAACAGCTCCTCAGCACATAATACATACTTATTGCTGTTCATAGCAGCCCTGATGAGAACTTTAAAGTATTTCCAAGGCCTGTCATCCCCATGTAGCTTACTGTTTAAAGCAGTAGTATGAATGGCTAAAGGTATTGATCAGATGTCATGTGTCCAGGTAGCATTTCAAGTATTTACATATGTTAGCTCATTTAATCCTCACAAAACCCTATGAAATAGTTACTCTTATTATCTTCCCAACTCGAGCTCAGAGAGGTTAAGTAACTTGCTCAAGGTCACACAGCTGCTAAGTGAAGTCAGGTTTTCAGCTTTAGGCGGTCTGACATAAACCTGTCTAATCAGTGAGGTGTGCTGAGCACTTGAGCAGGAGGCAGAGACCTGCATGTTCTTGGGAAGTTTTTTCTCTGGGCCCTGATTTCCCCATGTATAAAATGCAGGGTTGGATGGGATGGCTAAGATCCCTCCAAGACCTACCTTATCTGATTCTAAGTTACATATTGAAGATATCGTTGAGCCACCCTAGTACTCACCGTGAAATCTGACCAATGATCAGATTGTGCTGAGATTGTGTATTGTGTATTGTGCTGGAGATTCACAGATCGAAGCCAAGACTTGAACATTATCTCACACACCAGAATTATAGCTTGTCAACTGCGAGAAATTTATTTTCCCAAACAATTAGAGGACACCAGTAATTCTGTTTAATTACATACATATTGAACAGTTTTCCTGTTGTGTCAACCCATTGTCTTAATTGTGCTTAAGAGCAGCAGGCTATTATTTTGAGGTTCGTGAGGTTTAAAATTGCTTTGTGTCTGAGCATCAGGGGAGCAGAAGAGTTAAGAGCCAGGGCTCTGGAGTTAGACACACTTGGTGCAAGCTCGATCTGCCACTGACTGGAAATCCTTGGCAAGTTCCTTAACTTCTTTAGATGTTGGTTTCCTCACATTGGGACTAATAATGGCATCAGCTTCATAAGGGTGTTTTGAAGATCAAAGAGCATATATATGAGGTGTGTGGTGCAGCATTTGGCCTGTAAACCTTTCAGATGCTGGCTGTAGTATTTTTCTTATGGATTGATTAGATGTTGATGACAGGCAGTCTCTGGACACATTCCAGCCTCCAGCGCTGATGGATGGCTTCGTCTGGGGTGGATCTGGGCTCTAGCCTGGATGGATTGCTGCTGTTCTGCACCAGTTCTGACATTTCAGGTGTTTGCTCTCTATCTTGTTTCAATTTTATGTCTGTAATTTCATTTTCTAAGGACATGCAGAATGGAGCTAAGAAATATGGTCAACCGTTGAAGGAGTCACAATTGTAAGTCCCCTGGAGAGAACCATGGGGGAATAAGAGCTAATCCTAGTATGAGTAGGGGTATTATCTTGGTAGTTGATAATTTTAAACAGTAGGCAAACATGGCCTTAGATGACATTGAATCACACGGTGAGAAGTTATTTCCTTTTCATTCCTCTTTTAATCCTTCTGATTCTATAAATGAGAAAGCCTCAGTGTTGTGCTAGCCTTTAATCTAGAATACTTTGGAGTTTCCCTTTTAAAGAAAGTAAAGAGCAGGTCTTAGGTTTGGAGCCCTTGGGAGGCAATGGTATCTGGCTAGAATTCATTAATATGTCATTGTATTTTTTACTGCCTTTTATTTACAGCACTTAATACTAATGTTTCACTTATAATAGTAATATGAGAGTTTCATTGAAAGTGTATTTAAGGAAAGATGACTTGATTTAAAGAAAAACGCTAAATTAAAAGTGAGTAGGTGGTACATGGCTGCAGCAAAAATTGTGATGGTAGCACGCAAATCTCTGAGTTGGGAAAAGATGGTTTAGAGAGGGAAGGGAGACAAAAACCTTATCCTACGGAAGGCCAATAATGTGAAAGAAGAGAAGTGAGAGAAGTCAGAGGAGTGCCAAGAGAATGCAGAGCTGCAGGAGAAATCCTTTTGGAAGCAGGAGGTGGGCACGGGGGCAGACACCGCAGAGAGGGCTCTACAGTGATGACAGAGGAGATGCAGCTGGGTTTGCTGATGGGACCACTGAGAGGCCTTTGCTGGTGCCCGTTTAGCACAGGGACCATCATAGACTGAGGAGTGAGTTAGAGGCAGGAAGCAGGCAGTGTTTTCTACTTTTTTCTAAGAAGCTTGGTGTGTGATGATGGCACAGTAAGTTAAGGTAGAACCAAGGTGGATGGGAGTGTTTGTTTGTTTGTTTTAGAATAGTAAAGACATGGGCATGTTCTTAGCTAATGGAGGAGGAGCCGGCAGAGACGCATGTGGGAGGGGATAGATGGAGCCAGGAACAGGGATGCAGGAGGATGGGTTTACCTAGGATGGAGGGAGGAAGAGCAAGACTTCTCCTGGGCCAGAGAGAAGCGGAGAGACAGGCGGGAAGTGGCTTCTTCTCCTATCAGTAAATTCTGCAAGGAAATGGTGTAGCCAATTCTTGATGTTTCAATTATTCATTAGGAGAGGAGGGAGGAGAGCAAGCAGGAGTGCCTAAAGGGAAGCAGGTGGCTGTGAAAGTGGAGACCGAGGAGATCTAGTCAAATACCCACTCACTGATCTTTTGGAAATGCAGGGAGGGAGGTGCTTTCCCTCAGGAAGTCTTGGCGCTCGGGGCATGATGTTGCTAGAAAACTGAGGGCAAAGAATGTTGCAGCTGCTTTCCAGACCCATCAAAGGGGGATTAATCTAAAAGTCAGCCCTTTGGGGCCCTCTGGCGTCTGGTGAGGCTTCTTGAATTAAGGAAGCTCGGTAGAGAGGCCTGGGACGTTTGTCCAACTGGGGCCTCTCAGCGGGCTCTCTTAGAGTAAAAGCCATGATTTCCTGTCATTTGGGTCATCTGGAGATTCAGCCCATAGACTCCAGGCCGGAAGTCCCTTCCCCGTCTCAGATCTTTCCAACCTACTCAAATGCTGTTGCTATCATTTACATTGAAAGTTTTGGCTGGCCTGGCTTTTCTTTCATTACAGCATCGCCCTCAATCCCAGATATGGAATTGATGTGGAAAGGGCATTCTGGGGTTCACCAGCGTGGAAAGTAGACCTTTCCAGGCAGCTCAGATGGTAACTTTTAGAATCACTATCCTCATTTGCCTTTTCCAGAGAAATGCATCAGAGACCTAGGGGGTTGGGTAAGGCCTGGCTCCTTCCCTCCAGAGAGTTGTCATTCAATTAGGGAGAAGACATATATTCTCAAAAGAAAAAGAAAATAACCAGAGAAAAAGACTTCTCAGCAGGTGGGATGTGAAATGGTCCTTGAAGAAAGAGTAGGATTAAGAGGAGGCATTTGTGGTTTGGCAAACAATTAGAGGGGACACCAGAGCTTGTCAGGGTCCAGCAAGACCCCACCGTCTGGACATTCTTTATCTACTTCACCTGTCAGGCTGAGGGTGAGAGTCTTTTCTGTTACCCTCACAGGAGACGGAGAGCAGCTGTCTCAGTTTGTTTAAAAACTAACCTAGGGGCTTCCCTGGTGGCGCAGTGGTTGAGAGTCCGCCTGCCGATGCAGGGGACACGTGTTCATGCCCCGGTCCGGGAGGATCCCACATGCCGCGGAGCCGCTGGGCCCGTGAGCCATGGCCACTGGGCCTGCGCGTCCGGAGCCTGTGCTCCGCAATGGGAGAGGCCACAGCAGTGAGAGGCCCGCGTACGGGGAAAAAAAAAAAAAAAAAACTAACCTAAATTTGTTATCATGAATCACCCTCCAAGATTTCTCTCCTCCAGACCAAATAAAGCTAGGTCCATCAATCCAGTCTCAGATTTCTAATCCCTTAGTCATTGCAAAGTCCCACCCTGGCCTTAGCAGAACAGAAGACGGGTTGAGAACACGGCCCATGTTCCATCCCACACTTACTTACTGGGTAACCTTGTGCAAGTCCTTCCCACCCTAAGCCTCAGTGTCTCTAACTGTAAATCACGCATCCTAATATTCTGTACCCCATGGGACTGTCTTGGGATTCAAGGAGATGATTTCTGCTCTGCATGGTGCCTGGTTCCAGCAGCTGACAAGCAGTCTGTCTTACTACCCTTCCCAGCATTGCGCTCACCTGTCACGTGAGGCGCTGTTAGCCCTGCTGTCATTCTGAAGGCTGCTTAAAACGGAAAAGAGTTACTTTGTCTGAGACTTTGCATTTTTTAAGCTGACACATTTTTTTATTAGACGGAACTCCTACAGAATAATAAAATGGAATGAGAAGTTATCTACATAATGAGGCCAGTGTGGCACCAAAGCAGTGAAGTCCCTGAAAATATCAGCCGGATCTCCAGTATCAGTTTAACCTTACCATTCATGGAGTTTAAAGAACCTAGGAGAGAAAAACCACCTTCCTTTCCTGCTTCTTTGCCTCCCCCATCAGACCCTGGACTGTTGGTCCTTAGGAACTGTGTCCTTCTCACTATTGACCTAGCAGGTTGCCTGTCACAAGAGAACATCAATAATTATATGTTAAATAAATGAAAATATTTTTACCTAGAAATTTTTTTTTTTTTTTTTTTTTGTGCTACGCGGGCGTCTCACTGCTGTGGCCTCTCCCATTACAGAGCACAGGCTGTGGACACACTGGCTCAGCAGCCATGGCTCACGGGCCCAGCCGCTCCGTGGCATGTGGGATCCTCCCGGACCGGGGCACGAACCCGTGTCCCCTGCATCGGCAGGCGGACTCCCAACCACTGCGCCACCAGGGAAGCCCTACCTAGAAAATTTTGAAAAAAATGGAGGAAACTGAAGTTAAGGAGGAGAACCCAGAGTAGTTTCAGGAGTGGGTGTTATCAACTCACAGTCACTCCAGATACTCTGAAGTTCATTGTCCCTGCAGTGAAGTCTCTGGATTCTATACGTGGTATGGTTGGAGGAGTGTGGACAATGGGGTCAGACAGACCTGGACTCAATTATGGGTGTGCCAGGTCCCAACTGAGTGATGTTGAGGACTCTGCTGTCCCTGTCATATGGGGGCGTGTATGATAGCACCTCTTCCATGGGATCGTTGTGGGCATGAAAGATGTTGACTTGAGGTACTTGGTACCTCGGGCTCTCTCTTCGCCTTGATTTCTGGACTATTTGGATGACTCTCCCGTGGGCGTGCTTGAACCTGGAGGATGAAGGAGGAGAGGCAATCTCTGAAGAGTGTTTTGAGATAAGGATGAATGAAGCCTTCCTGGCCTGGTCAGCCATGTTGTCGGGCTGACTTTAAGTGATCTGAGGCCTGTGACTCTTGCATGGCGATCATCGTATCTAACTCATGGACATTTGCAAGAGTCCATCGTGTGGTTCTTTGTCATCCACGTTTGCACCGTGCCTCCCCACCCCTCCTACCCACCCTTTTTCCATCTCCATTGCCCACTCCACCCAAGCTGCCCCCTTTCTTTGTGGACTTCTAAATGGCCTCTTAAGTGGTCTTCATGTCTCTTTTTTTTTTTTTTTTTTTTTTTTTTTTTTTTTGCGGTACGTGGGCCTCCCACCGCTGCGGCCTCTCCCGTTGCGGAGCACAGGCTCCGGACACGCAGGCCCAGCGGCCATGGCTCACGGGCCCAGCCGCTCTGTGGCA
>NC_041215.1:55962328-55995009 GCF_002837175.3 Physeter macrocephalus
CGGTTCCCCTGCATCGGCAGGCAGACGCGCAACCACTGCGCCACCAGGGAAGCCCTTCATGTATCTTTTATTTCATGTTCCCTCCCCAAACATTAAGTCCCCACAGAGCATACAGAGTAATTTTTTTTTTTTTTTTTTTTTTTTTTTTTTTTGCGGTACGTGGGCCTCTCACTGCTGTGGCCTCTCCCGTTGCGGGGCACAGGCTCCGGACGCACAGGCTCAGCGGCCATGGCTCACGGGCCCAGCCGCTCCGCGGCATGTGGGATCCTCCCGGACCGGGGCACGAACCCGTGTCCCCTGCATCGGCAGGCGGACTCCCAACCACTGCGCCACCAGGGAAGCCCCCAGAGTAATATTTTTAAAAGCAGAAGCCAAATCAGGCCATTCCTTTGCTTAAGAGTACATTACAAGGTATGATAATCTCTAGTTGCATTCATGTTACTACAAATAGCATGATTTTGATCTTTTTTATGGCTGAATAATATTCCATTGTATATATGTACCACATCTTCTTTATCCATTCATCTGTCAATGGACTTTTAGGTTGTTTCCCTGTTTGGCTATTGTGAATAGTGCTGCTATGAACATAGGTTTGAATTAAACCATAATGGAAAAGAACATTAAAAAAGTATATATGTGTATAACTGAGTCACTTTGCTGTACGGCAGAAATTAGCACAACATTGTAAATTAACTATACTTAATTAAAAAAAATAAAAAAGAGTACATTACAAGGATGTACTACAGGGCTTTCTAGCACCGAGCCTCTGCCTGGCTCTTCCCCTATCATCTCATACCACCCTGCTCCTTGCTCTCCAAACACACCAGCCCACTTTCCAGCAAACTGAGTGCCTGCTAACTCAAGGCTGCACTGTCTTGGTTGTCTCTATCCAGAGTACCCTGCCCCTCATCCTTCCCATGGCTCACAAGCCTCCAAGCCTCCACTCTGATGTCACATGCTCTGAGCCGTCCTCCTGACCTTCTGTATTTCCATCACGTCAGAACACTAGCAGAAAGGGTCTCTGTTATGACTTCATTGCTTATTGCCTGTCTCCTCCCACTCCATTCAAATAAAGCCCCATAAAGGCAGAGAACTCATGTCTCATCACCACTACATTCCCAGTGTCTAGAACAGTGCCTGGCACATGAAAGAGTCTGTTAATATTTGTTGAATAAAGCAGTGAGAAGAGAAACTCTGAATCTGTAATAATATATGAAATACATCCAGCTGTGTGGTAATATTGAGGGGAATCTGAGAGGGGGCTCTCAGTGCTTGTGGGTATAAGAGAGAAAATAATGTTTCTGTGCTCCTAAGGGATGGGAATCATCTCTGATGCAGAAACATTGTTGGATTGTGTTGGTATTTAGGTGAACTGGATCTTTGTGATTGGGAGTCTGGAGTGGGGGGAATCATGAGCTTTGAAATCCGACCCTCCTTCTTCTGCTCCTTACTAGTTGTGTGATTGTTCCTGATTGTCTCTGAACTCTGATTTTCCCACCTGTAAAATGGGACAGTAATACCAGCCTTCCAGCCTTGCTGTGGAGATTAGAGACGATCTATGCCTGGCACACACACCTGCTCAATAAATGGCAACTTTTATTTTGGAGTGAAAACTTCCAAAATACTGTTAATTCAAGACATGGCACCTGAAATCCAATTTAATTAAGCAACTATTTAAGCACTTTTAATAATTATTATAAATATTGCCAGGAATCCAAAGACGGGTAAGATAGAAAACATGTCCTTAAATAATTAAAAGTCTATAGAAGGGTAATATAGGTTATAACACTAATAACAAATATGTGTACAATACTTTGCAATTTGTAAAGTGATTTTGTATGCTTTTTATTAGTTGGTTCTTACTGATACCATGTGAAGCAAATATAATACAGGCTTTGTGACCCTGTGCAAGTCAGGGACCTCTCTGAACCTGACCTTGTCACTTGTAAAATGCAAGGAGTGATAGTTATATTAGAGAGTAATTGTGAGAAATCTATGTGATGACCCAGGCAAAGCATAGGGTTTGGCAGGTGAGAGTCACTCAGATAAGTTCTCTCTCTCTCACCCTAATCTCTGACCCTGGATCCTGCTTTCTTATAACATGGTGCTTCTGGGTGACTATAATATGAAGTAGCTTGTCATCTGAGATCAGAGTCTTCCTGGAAGCGTATGAAAGTGCCATGGAAGTTCAAAGGAGAAAGAAAGAGAGAGGGAGGGAAAAGGAGAGATATGAAGTGTGAGAGAGAGAGAGAGAGCATCTATTTGAGAGGCTCAAGGAAAGGCTTTATCTTGGGAGAGATAACATTTGAGTCTTAGAGAACAGGTACTGCTTTGACAGATAACAAGGTAAAGGTATCAGGTTGTTATTCCAGTTAGAGGGAACAGTTGCAGCAGTGAGGTGGATGCAGGGAAGTTGCTGTGAGCATGTCACTGGAGTGCTGGGTAGGGAAGGACCCACCTCTGAGGTGGTCCCGCATTGTGGAAAGCATCAAACTTATGTATAGTAGGTCATCCTAGCAAGTAATTGAGTGCCATCTTTTAGGAGCAGGGCCAAAGGTAGATGGATTTGGCAAAGGATGTAGAATGCACTGGAGGGAGGCGAGACAAGTAGACCACCTAGAAGGCTCTTGCACAAGTGTAGGCAAAATGTAATAAGGATAGCTGAGATGCAAAGCAAGAGATAGGCCAAAGAAATGAACCGCTGTTCTGTGGCAATGGTCTGGGTGACAGTGGTGAGGGAGAGCTGTGGGCAAGATGACTCTGAGCTTTTCAGTTTAGATAATTGGGGACAGCGGTAGACAAAGGCGGGGCGGTGGGAGAAGATGAGGAGGAAGAAGGCAATGAATTCTCTCGTCAGCATCCATTGTATAGGGTATTTGGGGACATCTAGTAGGAGGTTTTAATCAAACAGTTGGTAACATGGGTGAGAGGCTCAGAGTTAGGAGGGGACTTTTGTGAGCCTTTTGCACACAACTTATGGTTGAAACTATGGAAGTGATTGAGCTCTCCCATGGGAGAGAGTACAGAAGAGGAGGGTGCAAAGGAGAAGAGAAGAGGTCCAGTGAGAGAGCTGGGGACATTCTTTTTTTTTTTTTTTTCTTTTTTCCCCCTGTTGCGGAGCACAGGCTCCAGATGCGCAGGCTCAGCGGCCATGGCTCACGGGCCCAGCCGCTCCGCGGCATGTGGGATCCTCCCGGACCAGGGCACGAACCCATATCCCCTGCATCGGCAGGCGGACTTTCAACCACTGCGTCACCAGGGAAGCCCCATGGGGACATTCTTTATTTGGAGTTGGCAGCAAGGAGAACTAGCGGCAGGAAGACAGGAAAGGGTACGGAGCGAGAGAGTGCAGTATCTAGGGAGACAGTGGATCAGAGTTTCACCGAAAGCCAGGGCTGCCGCATGATTCTAAATGCTGTATAAACTTTGAGGATGTTGCAGGCTGTTAGAGGGCTTAGATTTGATGATTAGCAGACCATGGAGCTCTTTAAGAAAGCAGCTGAATGAGGACAAAAATTAGACGGCAGGATGTGAGGGGAAGGAGCGAGAAGTACTAGAAACAGGAGACCAACCTCCCTTCTTAGTAGTTTGATGGAGAAAGAGGGCCGAGATGGGGCAGTGGTTTGAAGGAGTACAAAGGAAACAAAGTTAATACACCAACTCCTTCCTTTTCTTGAAACGTGCTAATGAAGAGGGAGATTACAGAAAGGAAACGTGGAATGAGAATGATGAACACAGCGTCCCTTCTCAAAGGAGAAGGCACCCACAAGCAGCCCTTCAGATAACTGGGTGTATATTAACCCTAGATACAGTAGTTGAGCAAAAGCTGCTTGGAGTAATAGGTTTAAACAATTACCTGCTGACCCATCGTAGGCTGGTGGTGAAGGAGATGCATTTACCTTTGGTGCCTTCTCCCTGTCATCCTGACTCTCCCTGTTTGGCCGGTAAACTCCTACCCTCCCTAATTGTCTACTCAGACATGAACAATTGGGGCTTCCCTGGTGGCGCAGTGGTTGAGAGTCTGCCTGCCCATGCAGGGGACGCGGGTTCGTGCCCCGGTCCGGGAAGATCCCACATGCCGCGGAGCTGCTGGGCCCGTGAGCCATGGCCGCTGAGCCTGCGCGTCCAGAGCCTGTGCTCCGCAACGGGAGAGGCCGCAACACTGAGAGGCCCGCGTAAAAAAAAAAAGAAATGAACAATTGGTTTATCTCGGTTCTATAAACTAATGAATCTGATGAGCTAATTGCTGCTCCTGGCAGAACACTAGAAAACTATTTCTAACAGCCTTCTGGAATCATACTAGTTTCTCTTGTTGTCTCATCCATTAATGGTTCACACGGTGGAACTTCAAGTCAGGAGAAGCGGCGTGGGCAGGCAGAAGGAAGTGTTGGGAGACTTTGCTCTTTAAATCCCAACTTGCTTGTGGTCACCCAGACCTTCCAGTGCCTTAAGTGCTGAAAAATATGGTGCCCTATCCAACAAGTAAAATTTAAATTTTTTAAAAGATGCAAGCCTTCTGTGTCCACTGCACTTAAAATGGCTTTTTTTAGGCTTGCTGAATACAAAATTGTGGCTCAATTCAGTAACACTGAATTTTTAAAACAACAACAAAACTTTTTCTTTTTTTTCTTTTTTTTTTTTTTTGGTATGTCCCGAGTACCTCATTTGCTAACTGGGTAAGTCTGCTTCCATGGGTCAAACTTCTGTTCTCCTAGATGAGGATATAGTTTCATTAGACTGGGAGGCATGAGCCTTATGCATCCTGAGTTCCAGCCCATCCATTCTAGGCTTCGCTGGATGTGGAAGAGCTAATGAGTTTGTATGGAGCAGCTCCCCTTTATAGTGCTAATGCTCTCTAATCCAATGGGGCTGGCACCCTAGGTGCCCAGTGTAACATAGCTACCCCAAACTTAACAACTGGTGCTGGTTTTGGCTAATGTAAGCATTCTATTTTGTGGGACATTTTTTTCTGTAATGTATGGGAGTCGTTTTTTCAGTAATATGTAAAAGCAAGCCTTATACTGAATTAAAAACAAGGTTAAAAGCTTAAAAGCAAGGTTATACTGCGTTCTAAACCCAAATGTGTGGAATTCTTAGAAAATCTGTAGTTGGAGATTAACTATGTTCTTGGAGGATCAATGACAAGATGCAATATGTTGTTATGGGTAGAAGGCTTGGCTGGGAACCAGGAATTCTGGATCCCAGTCTCAGCTCAAGTTGTTGCTTTGCATATGGTCATGGGAAGTTATTCTTCAGAAAGAGAAGCTCATATTCCTGCCCAGCCACCAAAATCATGTGGAAGAAGTGGAGATGAGGGACCTGAATATACCATAAAAGCAAAATTGCTGTCCAATGCATGGGAAAATTACAATTATGTAAGCTGTTTCTGAAGAGTGAAAAAATTAGTAGAATATTAGTTCTATTGGTAGTAAATATTTGCAGTGCTCGTTTATCAGAAGTCTCTGTGCGCCCCATACCTAGTCAAGCACAGGTCTGGGGAAAAGTTTTTATATTTCATTTTTTAACTAAAGGGACGAGGACATGTATGTGTTAACCATGTGGCTTCCATGTTGTTGGAGATGCCCCCGGGAGCCTTGGCATGAATGGGAGAGGTTTGCAGAGCGGCAGTTTGACTGGATTGCCCGGTGCCTCCCGAGGAAGCTGCAGCCAGGGCAGCGTGCCCCAGAAAGAAGACTCAGAGTCGTTTTCGCTCTCTTTCATTTAACAAAATAAACCCTCGCTTCAATGAAATAGCTTTTCACCTTCTCTCCAGTGAGAAAGGTTTGATTTTTTTTTTTCCCCCGAATTGACTTGGCAGAAAACCAGATCTCCTGAAACAACTACAGCAGCCACTTTTATTCATTTCTCCAAGTATATAGAACATTGAGCTCACTCCAGTTTAAAGATTACCTCCTCTCATGCCCTATGTGGTCAAGACAGAAACCACTCTTATAGGGAAAAATTCCAGAACCCCTGTGGTCCTCATTACTATTACAACATGTTAGAGCTGGAAATAGCCAATCTTTCACTTGTCAGAGAGGAAGAGACCCAGAAAATATAGGTAAATTGTTTAAGGTCACAAAGGATGTGTGGGACGAGGTCCTAGAGTAGAATCAATTCCTCTGACTCTCTCGTAATCTTTACGTCTTGGTAGATTAGGGTACAGAACAGCTGAAGGACAAAGACTGGGGGAAGTTCATTGTATTTTGATAAGAAGTGAAAATCACATGCAAATAAGAACCTTATTTTTGAAACACAGATCCCATTAATTTCTCTAACAAAAGTAACGCTTCTGTCTTCATTTTTTCCATTAGCCAGGTAATAATTCGGAATTTCTTCATTGTCACTTGGGCAGTTTGCCTTCCCAGAGTGTTTTTTCACAGCTGTCTGCGATTTTGACAGTGCTCGTGTGTCCATGCAGCAGGACTTTTGGCAGAAGGGAAAGAATTTGAGGCTGGTTCCCTACAGGAAGAAGGCTTACAAGATTCATGCTTGTGTGTTGCCTTTGTTCATTCTCAAGACGTGCAGAGGTTGGCATTGCCTTGGCAACTCCAGCGGAAGCCAATTGCTTCCACTGGCTTCATGGACGTCAGTTTTATTGCAGCCTCTCCTGGGAACAGCCTTGGCTTTGGCCAGAACTGGCACCAAGCTCCTTCCCTGGGGCACAGAGCCAGTGTGGGGAGGGAGATGGGAATGTCTGGGCCCAGCTCTGGCTTAGCATTTCTATCCCCGGTCACAGAGTCATCCCAGCGTGGATGGGGACAGGCAGTGGAGTGGCGAGGAGAAGATGGGGCTGGAGGGTTCAGCTGATGGGAAGAATCAGGCTGATTGGCCTCAGGGTCTCCTTGTGAGGCTACATTTGCAGATTGGTGGACCCAGGAGAGGATGTAACAGTGATGGGAAAGAGCTGGTCACTGCTGGGTATGGGATGCTTTGGCACAGTGAGCTTTCTTTCTGCTTTGGGAATTTGCAGGTCGGTTCCAGATACATGGGAAGGTAGGTGATGGGGTAAAGAGGAGTCAAGGGATGCAGAAAAAGATAGGGCAACTCCATGACTGCTAAAATCTTGGAGGTGGGGGACGAGTATGGTCAGTAACAACTGATGTTTCTGATACTCTGGAGAGAGACCATGAGTATGGATTCCGTCCCTCCCTCCAGCACCCCAGCACCATTTCATGGTGTCCTGGCACCCTGCATGCTCGTCTGCAGGCATTAGTCATCATCATCAGCACCAGAATTTTACTGAGCACCTACCCTGTACCACTATGTACAAGACACTGTGCTAGGTCAGGATCCTCAGGAGCCTGGAGCCCTCATTTGTGTAGGCGAGAAATTGGTAATCCTCTGGGCAGATGTGGCCCTGTGGACCCAAGGCTTGGCAAGTGACCAGCACCTTTTGATGAAGAAAAAGTCACCTCTTTTTCTAGGACAGTGTCTCAAACCCACACCCTGTTAAATTTTTTTTTTTTAAATAAATTTATTTATTTATTTATTTATTTATTTTTGGCTGTGTTGGGTCTTCATTTGTGCGCGAGGGCTTTCTCTAGTTGTGGCAAGCGGGGGCCACTCTTCATCGCGGTGCACAGGCCTCTCACTGTCGCGGCCTCTCTTGTTGCGGAGCACAGGCTCCAGACGCGCAGGCTCAGTAGTTGTGGCTCACGGGCCCAGTTGCTCCGCGGCATGTGGGATCTTCCCAGACCAGGGCTCGAACCTGTATCCCCTGCATTGGCAGGCAGATTCTCAACCACTGCACCACCAGGGAAGCCCACCCTGTTAAATTTTAATAAGGATTTCAATTTCCACTCACCCACACCCCCTCCCCGGTCTGAACATCGGCCAAATGTGATGGCTCCATATTTGACAGTGATTCAACAAACCCCGAATCTCTTAGGACCTACTTACTGATTGAAAGAGCAAAAATGTCTGGGATTTTGCCTTACTTTGAACCTTCCCAGAAGCAGACACTGAGAAGGGATTCAAATTCAAGTTTCTTTGGGGAGTGGTTCCCGGACACACTGATGTGAAGAGTGGAGAAGTGAGACAGGGAAGAGAAGGAAACCAACAGAGAGCGTGTCATCGTGCAGGTTACCACCACGTGCAATGGGAGTTCCATCCCAGTGGGGAACCCTGGGAGCCAGTTTGGAATACCTGCCTCAGAGTCACTCTCCCCTCCCCTTCCACCCCTGGGTGAGGGAGCTGAAGTGTTTACCCCAACTCCTGTCAGTCGTTGGTTGAAGACCGCTGGGCTGGTGCTGGGGAGGTCCTTCTGGCCTGCTACGGGTGACAGAGAGGGCTCCAGCGCCAGAAAAGCCCTCAGGCAGAGATGCAGATGCTGGAGGTCAGGCCAGTGTGCGTGGAAATGGTGAAGATTGAGGGGATATGGTCAGGACCCTGGAAGCATCTGCTTTAGGTTTGCAGTTGGTATAATCACAGATGTTTCCAGGAGGGTCCAAATCTGTAATAGCAAAGCTGGCGAGTCTACAAGTGCCTATACCAGACACAGCTCCTCTGCTTTCCTGAACAAGCTTTATGACTGAATATGGAAATTCTATTTATTTTTAAAGAGTGTAGGAGATGGCCTTAGAACAGAGTAATTTTTTCGAGGACCCCTGGAAATTAAGTGGCCCCCATGCTCTGTGGAGCAGAGCTCACGAGTCGCAGACCTGGGGGCCTAGATGCCTGAGGTGTGATTTGGCACTTGGGTGTGGTATGGGCACCGGCATGCCAAGTCTCGGAGCTGGTACATTATAAATGATTATCACTTATTAGCATCCCTTCCTTTAAAGGGCCACTGCTGAGTAAGTTTACAATACAAATGCCCGGTGAAAATTGGCTCAAATTTTTTGTAACAGAATAATACTGACCATGTCTTGAGCATCTTCTATAACACCAGGCACTGCCCTAGATCCTTTACTTGCATGAGCACATCTAATCCTCACAGGAGGCCTGAATTGTGGATAATATTGACTCTGTTTTACAGACGAGGAAACTGAGCCTCAGAGAAATGGGAATTATACCCAAGTATATTTGGGTTCATTTCCACCATATTTTGGTAGGCAGCCTTCTTTGGACAACATTAAGTATTGGCTACTGGAGGGAGGAGTACAGAAACCCTATTATAAATCCCTTTATAAGTCCCCTCCTCCTGGTCCACTGTTCTCTTTCTTAAAGCATGTGGATGTGTATAACTTATAGTTTTCAAAAGATGATTCATTCTGGGCCATTTTATAAATGTTAACAGCACAACAATGTGTTACAATGCCTGGGAACATCTCTGTGTCCATAATATATATTAATATAAATTTTATGATGTAAGTGTCAATTTAAAAACTTCTCCCGATATCACCAAGAAATACCACTGCCTGCCCACTAGGATGGCTATAATAAAGAAAACAGATAATTACAAGTGTTGACAAGGATGTGGAGAAATTAGAACCCTGATATGCTGCTGGTGGGAATGTAAAATGGTATAGCCACTTTGGAAAACAATTTGTAAGTTCTTCAAAAAGTTAAACATAGAGTTACTATATCACCCAGAAATTCCACTCCTAGTTACATAACCAGGAGAAATGAAACTATATGTCCACATAAAAACTTCTACATGAATGTTCATAGCAGGACTCGTAATAGCCAAAAACTGGAAACAACCCAAATGTCCATCAATTGGTGAATGGATACATGAAATGTGGTAAATGCATACAGTGGAATTTTATTCAGTCATGAAAGTGAATGAAGTGGTTCATTCTATAACGTGGATGAACCTCGAAAACATTATAAGTAAAAGAAACCTGTCACAAAAAGCTACATATCATATGATTCCAGGACAGGCAAATCTGTAAAGACAGGAAGTAGATTAGTGGTTGCCCAGGGCAGGGAGAATTGAGAGGCTGGGGAGTGACTGCTAATGTGTACAGAGTTTCTCTTTAGGGGGATGAAAATGCTCTGGAATTAGACAGAGGTGATGGTTGCACAACCTTGTGGATGTTCTGACAACCACTGAATTGTACTATCTTATTAAAGGGGTGAATTTCATGGTATGTGAGCTGTATTTCAATAAACAACACAAAACAAAACTTCTTCTGGCAGAATATTTGTGTCAATTAAAAAATGAGTATCAACATTAACCCAAAGGCTTCCTGCTTTTTAGTTAATGTTTTAGAAACATTCTTTCAGATTGCTTGCCAAGCCCTGGACAGTTTATGAGTTTATCTTATTTGATTTATTCTTGTGCAAACTAATATAACGTTTTACTGATGTCTTAACCTTGGACATCTTTGGAGTCCTTCAATTCAAGACAAATCCATACACCTTTCCGGAAGGAAGCACATCTGCCTTTCTCTCTCAGAGAAAAGGATTTGGATGTTGAACACTTAGCTCCCAAAGTGAAAAAAAAAATCTGCCATGTAAATGTAGGCCAAGAGCCTTGGTCTGTCTTGTTCTGGAGGACAGCGCCAGGTCTAATGCTTCAGGGAGGCCGATTTTAAATCAGTACAAGAACACAACTTTCTAACAATTGGAGCTAGTTGAGTTTCGAGCAGGTTCCCCGCTGCCTCGCAGGGCTCTGGAGATGAGAGCTGTGCATTGAGAGGGCATTGGATGGGCTGACTCTCAAGTTCCTGTTAACTCTGAGAGGCCATGATTCTAATTCCTGCTGTACTGCTCCAGCTCTCATAGCAAGAACTCTCTGTTGAACTAATCAATTGTATATTTGGAAATAATTTAGAATTGATGGGGAAGAAAGCAGGGGAAGAAAGTACCAGAGGCTCATGCTTGTTTCCTTGATGTTCAGAGAGAGCAATTGATTCTAAAGCCAGAACTCTCAGAGCATGAGACAGGGAGCCAGGAGGTCTGGATTCTAGGCACAGACCTGCTACCCACCTAATTGGCTGGGTGACTTTCTGCAGGTCGTCTACCCTCTCCCAATCTCGTTTGTTTGTTTGTAAAACACAATGCTGGGTTTGGACCAAGGACGTTTTGGCTCTGAAAAATTTTAGAATTTTTCTTAATAACTCCTTCTTTTCATAACAAGTCTTACATCTGCCTTTTCCTTGCCTCTGGTTGGCTTTCACCTGTTTTTAATTCCTTCTGTTGCAAGGAAGCCTTGCCATGTGCATGCCCACCATGTTTCTTGCCAGTCTTGTCCTTCTTTCCTGATCTTAAGCCCTTCTTTCCTCATTGGGTTCCTGTCCATCCCAACTTCATGGTTAACACTGTCTGGACTTCTGTAGGCTATGGTAGGGCTCTCTGTCTTTTGTTGCCTCATTAATCGCTTTGCTTCAATCTTTCATGTTAGTCCTAACATCTGCTGTTCCATGTGTCTCCTACTTTTCCAATAAATCATTAGCTACCTAGGAAAACAGCATGATGTAAAGGAAGAACACTTGAAATTAGAGACTTAAAGTAATTTCCCCAAAGTAATAGAGCTGATGATGTGACTGGGCCTTAGTTTTCCAGTTTGTGAAATGGAGATAATAATACCTACCTCATGGAGTTACTGTGAGAATTAAAAGAGATAAAATATAAAAGGATTTGGATCACAGTGGTTGGTGATGTTGTTGGTGGACAGTAGTGAGAAGGTGGTCAGCACAGGAAGAACTTGTCATATTCTGTACTTACAGGAGTGAAGTCACACAAACACCTGGGATGGAGAGGTTAGTGATATTCTCAGTAATCACTTCCTCTACTCAGTGTCTGAAGATAATCCCACAGAGTGAGTTTAAATCTTGTTGTGGAAATTTAAGTCTTTTTTTCCTGTTTCTTTCTTTCTTAATAAAGATAGAAGAAAAATCATTTAAATCATTGGTCCCCTTTGGTCACAACCCTTGGTTGGTCTCAGAGATTGTTATTAGATTACCTCTTGATTATCTCTTCTTGGGCATAATTAATTTCAGTGTCCTTAACCTCTCTCCTGGTGCCCATTTTCTAAAACTTTAAGTGGGTCTTTTGCTTTCTTCTGTCTCCCAGAGTAATATTCCTTCCAGGATGGGGAACAGTTGTTGGGTAACAGGTCAAATGTATTAACAGACAGGCCATATGGTTCACAGACACTTTGCTCTCAATAACTTGATAGGAATTCTGGTGGTTTGACCTTTTTCTTTAAAATTTTAACTATAAAAATGTAAGAACCATCTGCTGTTTTTTTTGTATGTGATCCTGGTAAGTTATTTAGCTACACCGCTCCCATGCAATTAGCACTGCTCTGCGAGAGACTTTCATGGCAAAGCTGGGTTACCTTATTTTCAGTTGTAATGTATGTGGAGTGTGTGTCCCATCCAGATTCCTTTCATAAATTGCAGCAGGTTTGCATAACATGCAGTTAGGTCTTGCCATTTATATGGCTTCTGTCTTAGCTAGTTAGATGCTTTAATAGTAGTGGTCCATTTGATTGGTTGAGAATGGGTCACATAGTAATTGCTGTGGAGCAAACCAAATAGGGTAATGTAATAGAAAGTGATGTCAGGGTGGGGTGGGGCTGCTTTAGTTTAGGGTCACAGAAGCCCTCAAAGGAGGAGAAGTTGGAGTTGATATCTGGCAGGGGATGAAGAGACAGCCACATGAAGATCTGTGGTGAGCCAAGTGAAGATCTGCAGTGAGAGAATTCGAAGAAGGTAGAAGAGTTAAGAGCAAAGGCTCTGAGCTGAGGAATAAGTACGGTACTGAAGGAAGTCCAGTGGGCTACGCTGTCATAAGATGGAGGAGAATGCAGGGAGCTGAGGGTGGAGAGGGTCTAGTCTAAGTATAATAGGAGCCGCTGGAGAATTTTAAGAGGGATGATATCATTTGATTTATAGTTCTAGAAAGCTCACTCTGACTGCTAAGTGAAGATTGGATTGTTAGGAGCAAGAATGGAGGCAGGGAGACCAGTCAGGAGACTGTAGCTGTTGTCTTGATGAGAAACGATGGTGGCTTGCACTGGGGTTATGTGGTGTAGATGGTGAGAAGTGATAGAATTTGGGATATATTTTGGATTTGGAATCTATGGGACATAATGAATGATTTTGGCCTGAGTACTAGGTGATTGGTGGTGCACTTCTTACTCAGACATAGAGGACTTGATGGTTCTTTTTTGTCCAGTCAAGTTTGAGATGGCTAATGGACATCCAAGTGGAAATGTCTAGCAGGAGATTGAGTATATGAATCTGGAGCTTGGGTGAGATTTGAAGGCTGGCATGTTCATTTGAATTACAGAGAGGAGGCTGAGGTCTGGGTCCAGGACACACTGTCACTCAGAAGTCTGGAAGAGACATCAACAAAGGTCACGGACAGAGTGGCCAGAGAGGTCTCAGAGGACCATGTGCTGAATAGGTGCCTGGAAAGGAGGTCTCCAGAAGGAGTAACTGGTGACCTCATCATTTAGTTTCAAATGTTAGCACCCAGCACCCATATTAAAATGTAAATCCAAAAATTTATTCTGCAGCTGCAAACGTAGTGACAACTAGAGCAAGCTGGGCCCATTGCCTGCCCACAGAAACCCTCAGCCACAGTGGGATCAAAAACAGGGAGACTCTTGTCTCCTGGGGGTCTTTGCTGCAGTCTTGACCAGGATTTGTGAGATTTTCATTTCTTTACCAAAACAGCAGAGAGTGATGAGTTCGTTGTTGTTATTTTTGCTTAAATGGCAGTTGTATATACAGCTGACACACTATGCCACAAGTCAGTTCTTGAAAATAAAAGCCTATGACCGCCTCAGTGCATGAAAAGACACATAAAAATGCTTACATTTTTAACTAATTTATGTTCTAATCCTGACAAGATAAGTCTCATAACAAATCATTTTCTAAGTTTTCTCTTTTCTCGAAGGCAGTTTCTGTTTGGGAATTAACTTCAGCTTATGGAAAATTGTTGTATTATGCATTTGTCACTTGGCAAATGTGATATTATTGAAATGAAGAGTAGAGATTTCTTGCTTTCTACGTCTCTTAAAGTGAAAGCATAGCTTACTCCAACAAACATTTTAAATTAAAGGGCAAAATTGGGGAGTCCTATTTTTTGTACCATATACTATAATTTAATAGGTCCTTTCCCCTGCTGTGTCAAGTGCATTTTCTCTAAAACCTAAAGCAGGATCATGCTGTACACAAGACGGTTTATTTTGGTGATTCTCATCAAGTTTGGAGAAATAATGGATTTGTTTTAAATTAAGCAAAGCTGCATTTTCTTTCCAGAAGGTCCAGCAGACGACAAATACTTAGGCAAACTCTGTAAATGTTTATTCTAACCTTTTACACTACTGACATTTAGTTGAATTTTACAAATAGATAAAGCTGCTAAGAATATGGTGGGCTGATCATTGGCAATAGATTGCGGTGAGGAGTATTAACTGTGGTTATTCAGCCAAATACTAGATTCATAGATTGAATGAGACTTGCTGGGAACAAAACATCAGGAAATAATCCCTTTCCAGAATTTTAACAGAATGAATGGTTCTGCTGCTTTTGTATAAAAACAAAATCTGATCGTACCTGAAAATTCTCCATTTTTTTCTAAAACCAAGCTGGAAGTAGCTCGTTTACCTGGTTGGCGCAATCTTGTTTTTTTAAAGCCTAAAGCTCGAGAGCACAGCCCTAACGCGTAGCCTCACCTACGTGTGGCTTTACCATAGACATAGAGGAGTGAAACGTTAAGCCGGTCTGACAGCTGTGTGCTTCCTTTTGTGTGAAGGTTATAGGATGTAACAAGCCTTGTCCTTGGATCCCTTATGAGCGGTTATCTTTTCGAGGTGTCAGACTGTCCTTGGGTGGTTCTCCGTGTCCAGAGCCACGTGTAGGAGGCGCAGGGTGGGAGTGAAGGAGGCTCTGGGCTCTCTCCTCTCCTCCCTTCTCTTCTCCTGCCCTCCCTTCTGCACTTGGGGAAAATGAAGGTGAAGGGGCCTGGGGAGGACCACCCCTTGCCTGGGCGGTAATCGGTGGGGAAGAGGTGCTGTGATGGGGGGTTCTTCCGGGGAAGAGGCTGTGTCTGTCCTCCCTACCCGCTTCCCCAGTGTGCAGCACCGGGCGCGGAAACGCCCAGTAACTGCTTGTTGAACGCTGAGTGGTGGAGTGTCAGGGCTGTGCACCTGAGGAGTCGGTAGCACCTCAGCAGAACCTCTTCCCTTCCCTTCTCCAATCGCACACAGCCCAGTGTCGGGCCAAATCCCCAGAGCCAACACCTGGGAAGAGCACTTGAGTTATATATTTATAAATATATTTATGTAGAGGCCCCCCTTTATCTCCAAAGCCTCCACCCAGTTAAGACACCACTTATGCATGTGAAGAAAACACTAGAGTAATCTAGGACACAGAGCAATAATATCTGGCTATTAAGAGCAGCTTCTTAAATCGGATCATGGCATCTTCCCATTGAATAAAATCCAAGTGCGTTACCTTGGCTAATTTCCTTTCCCATCTCCTCTTGTACACCCTCTAGTTCCTTGAGCACCCCAGGCCCCTTCCTGTCTGCTCCACCCTTTGCCTGGAATGTTCTTCCACGGTTCTTCACATGCCTCAACCTTTCTGATCTTTTAAAGATCCACTTAACTGGTACTGCTTCATGGAGGTCTTCTTCGGCCTTCTCTCATCCCCTCTGTCCCTTTACGTTATACCTAGGCACGTTGCATTTTCCTGTGTGTTTGCTTTCTTGCTCATTATAGCTGTCACTCTTGATTGAATGCTCTCCAGGCAGGACTGTCTTCTGATTTGGTTAGCATCTAGTCTATGCCTGGCTCAGAAGAAACTCTCAGTGACTAAATATTTGTTTAAATGTGTGAATGACGTGTCAACCTACGTTTCATCAGAAAAGGTGCTTCAAGTAGAAAAAAAAAATGTTTTTCTTCCTTCTCCTTTCCGATTCTCAACATACAATACACACACACAAACAGTATAGGTATGGTTCATGTTAGAAAATTTCCCTAGTCTTGGGCTTCCCTGGTGGCGCAGTGGTTAAGAATCCACCTGCCAATGCAGGGGACATGGGTTCGAGCCCTGGTCCGGGAAGATCCCACACGCTGCGGAGCAACTAAGCCAGTGAGCCACAACTGCTGAGCCCGAGTGCCACAACTACTGAAGCCCGCGTGCCTAGAGCCCGTGCTCCGCAACAAGAGAAGCCACCGCAATGAGAAGCCTGCCCACTGCAACGAAGAGTAGCCCCCGCTCGCCGCGCTTAGCCCGCACACAGCAACGAAGACCCAACGCAGCCAAAAATAAAAATAAATAAATAAATTTATTTTTAAAAAAAAGAAAGAAAATTTCCCTAGTCTTGGTAAGGAACTGCCTTAAAGAGTGGGCTTGGTGACTTAGTGCCTACGGTCTGACTACTGCCATTAGTGCCTTTTCTTCCTAAGCGTCTAATGTGCTTTGCCGTTTCCTTCTAGCAAGGAAAGCCATATGTCTTCGACAGAGTGCTGCCTCCCACCACAACCCAAGAGCAGGTTTACAACGCGTGTGCAAAGCAAATTGTCAAAGGTAAGTGCTAACTCTTCATTTCCTCGGGGTGCTTCAGAGTAATGGAAGACAGTAAGTGGTATTCGCAGCCTAGGAATCAATACCCCTTGACCATAAGCAGAGGCCTGCTAATTGGAAACACTGAATTATAGTGAGTTCTGGCCCTGATTTGCTGTGATGTCAGGCAAGTTATTTAACTCCCCAGTACCTTCTTTCCAAGGAAATTTCTTTATTTCTTTTGCCACCTTTTGGGCAGAGTTATTCTGTCACCCAGAAGCTTAAAAGCAAGGTAAGCTATAGTCACGCTATTTCTGTAATGGTTCTAAAATACTGGTGAAGGTATAGTACCTCCTCAGGAGAAAAATATCTATTCTGAGACTCCAGTTGTGTATTTTTGGTTGATTTATTTTGTGCATCTGTCTCTTCAGAAAGAAGGTGTTTTTTTTTAATTCTAAAATTTTTTATTGGGGTATAATTGATTTACAATGTTGTGTTAGTTTCAGGTGTACAGCAAAGTGAATCTGTTATACATATACCTATATCTACTCTTTTTTAGCTTCTTTTCCCGTATAGGCCATTATGGAGTACTGAGTAGAGTTCTCTGTGCTATACAGTTATCTATTTATATATAGTAGTGTGTATGTGTCAATAGAAATGATCCCTGAAAGTATAGTCTTCAGGAAGAATCTTTAAATGTGGAAAATTCTTGGGCGTCAAGGAATTTTCTACAGCATCCTAAGATCACATTACGTTGCTGGTTAGTGAGTTGTTCTTGCTATTCAGCACTCCTCAATTATACTTTCATCTAACCCACTTTCAACCATGCCACCCAGATCCTGACATTTGTTCTTCCACATAGGTAGCCTGAAGCCTGAATTTGTGTCTTAGAGATCAATCCTATTCTCTGGGACTGGCCTTGGTCCTGAAGGATGTGTGTCAAAATAACAGCAGGGAGACAAAGCAATTTACACATTGCTCTACCTTGCCCTTTTAAATCAGGGGCAGGATGGAGCTTGCCTTTGGGGAGCTCGCCATCTGGACAGAGCTGAGGGGCAACTCCTGCTACTTTGCTTTTCATCATTAAATCCTTGCCTTCAAATTTGAATGCTGCAGCAATTGTGCTTTCAAATGTCTTGATGCTACCACTTTTATAGGTAGTGCTAGATTCAAAGGGTGAAAAGTAAAAAAAAAAACAAACAAAAAAACCCCAAACACCTTGTCATATTAGATCCACTTATTTTTAGAAGCTGAGCTGACTAACCTAACTGCTTGAAATGCGTGAAAATCAGCCCTGGGTACATCTGTTAGATTAATTCTGACCCTGGACGCCTGCGTGGGAGATGTCCGTCAGTATGTAATGTTCCTTGCTGAGGTGTATGGTTATTCACATTCTTGTTGCAGACATCAATTAAATTAGACGGTCTTCACAGTAAGATTATTATAGAAAATTGAAGAGAAAAAAATATGCCTGAATATGAGCTTTTTTTGAATTAATAGTTTGGGCCTGTAGCTGGTGGTAATTTTTGTCTTCTCTGTACTTCTACTCTTTTGCTTCTCTTTCTACCTAAACATATTTGCTCTTTCTTTCTGGAATATATAGTTCTAGTTTGCTCCTAGTCAGCCCTCCTTCCCCTCTATTATCAGACTCTTTCATATTTTTATTAAATCCCCCGCTCGCCGCGCTTAGCCCGCACACAGCAACGAAGACCCAACGCAGCCAAAAATAAAAATAAATAAATAAATTTATTTTTAAAAAAAAGAAAGAAACACAGCAACGAAGACCCAACGCAGCCAAAAATAAAAATAAATAAATAAATTTATTTTTAAAAAAAAGAAAGAAAATTTCCCTAGTCTTGGTAAGGAACTGCCTTAAAGAGTGGGCTTGGTGACTTAGTGCCTACGGTCTGACTACTGCCATTAGTGCCTTTTCTTCCTAAGCGTCTAATGTGCTTTGCCGTTTCCTTCTAGCAAGGAAAGCCATATGTCTTCGACAGAGTGCTGCCTCCCACCACAACCCAAGAGCAGGTTTACAACGCGTGTGCAAAGCAAATTGTCAAAGGTAAGTGCTAACTCTTCATTTCCTCGGGGTGCTTCAGAGTAATGGAAGACAGTAAGTGGTATTCGCAGCCTAGGAATCAATACCCCTTGACCATAAGCAGAGGCCTGCTAATTGGAAACACTGAATTATAGTGAGTTCTGGCCCTGATTTGCTGTGATGTCAGGCAAGTTATTTAACTCCCCAGTACCTCCTTTCCAAGGAAATTTCTTTATTTCTTTTGCCACCTTTTGGGCAGAGTTATTCTGTCACCCAGAAGCTTAAAAGCAAGGTAAGCTATAGTCACGCTATTTCTGTAATGGTTCTAAAATACTGGTGAAGGTATAGTACCTCCTCAGGAGAAAAATATCTATTCTGAGACTCCAGTTGTGTATTTTTGGTTGATTTATTTTGTGCATCTGTCTCTTCAGAAAGAAGGTGTTTTTTTTTAATTCTAAAATTTTTTATTGGGGTATAATTGATTTACAATGTTGTGTTAGTTTCAGGTGTACAGCAAAGTGAATCTGTTATACATATACCTATATCTACTCTTTTTTAGCTTCTTTTCCCGTATAGGCCATTATGGAGTACTGAGTAGAGTTCTCTGTGCTATACAGTTATCTATTTATATATAGTAGTGTGTATGTGTCAATAGAAATGATCCCTGAAAGTATAGTCTTCAGGAAGAATCTTTAAATGTGGAAAATTCTTGGGCGTCAAGGAATTTTCTACAGCATCCTAAGATCACATTACGTTGCTGGTTAGTGAGTTGTTCTTGCTATTCAGCACTCCTCAATTATACTTTCATCTAACCCACTTTCAACCATGCCACCCAGATCCTGACATTTGTTCTTCCACATAGGTAGCCTGAAGCCTGAATTTGTGTCTTAGAGATCAATCCTATTCTCTGGGACTGGCCTTGGTCCTGAAGGATGTGTGTCAAAATAACAGCAGGGAGACAAAGCAATTTACACATTGCTCTACCTTGCCCTTTTAAATCAGGGGCAGGATGGAGCTTGCCTTTGGGGAGCTCGCCATCTGGACAGAGCTGAGGGGCAACTCCTGCTACTTTGCTTTTCATCATTAAATCCTTGCCTTCAAATTTGAATGCTGCAGCAATTGTGCTTTCAAATGTCTTGATGCTACCACTTTTATAGGTAGTGCTAGATTCAAAGGGTGAAAAGTAAAAAAAAAAACAAACAAAAAAACCCCAAACACCTTGTCATATTAGATCCACTTATTTTTAGAAGCTGAGCTGACTAACCTAACTGCTTGAAATGCGTGAAAATCAGCCCTGGGTACATCTGTTAGATTAATTCTGACCCTGGACGCCTGCGTGGGAGATGTCCGTCAGTATGTAATGTTCCTTGCTGAGGTGTATGGTTATTCACATTCTTGTTGCAGACATCAATTAAATTAGACGGTCTTCACAGTAAGATTATTATAGAAAATTGAAGAGAAAAAAATATGCCTGAATATGAGCTTTTTTTGAATTAATAGTTTGGGCCTGTAGCTGGTGGTAATTTTTGTCTTCTCTGTACTTCTACTCTTTTGCTTCTCTTTCTACCTAAACATATTTGCTCTTTCTTTCTGGAATATATAGTTCTAGTTTGCTCCTAGTCAGCCCTCCTTCCCCTCTATTATCAGACTCTTTCATATTTTTATTAAATAAGATTAATCACATATGAGCCAGAATTTCCTTCTTTTTCTCTCCTCCTTCATTATCAGATCTAAATAGTATTTACCACGTGCTATGCTAAGCGTTAGGGCCATTTAAACACATACCTGCCCTCTCTAAGTTGACATTGTAATTAGAGACGGATACACTCTGTTTTTTAAAAATCCTGTGATTAACAAACAATAATAATAATCTTTGAGTCTTTATTTACTAGATAAGTTTGGGTCCTTTCAGCGCTTGGAATTCTCTATCATATATGAAATGTCAGAAATGGGCAATCCCTGGGGGGTTCCTGTGGACACTCTAACTCTGGATAACTTGAGGCCCAAATATATAGTGAGCCATAAAGAAAACTATTTAGAATAAAATTGGGACTTCCCTGGTGGCGCAGTGATTGGGAATCTGCCTGCCAATGCAGGGGACACAGGTTCGATCCCTGGTCCGGGAGGATCCCACATGCCGTGGAGCAACTGGGCCCGTGTGCCACAACTGTTGGGCCTGCGCTCTGGAGCCTGCGTGCCACAACTGCTGAGCCCGCGTGCCACAACTACTGAAGCCCGCATGCCTGGAGCCCATGCTCTGCAACAAGAGAGGCCACCGCAGTGAGAGGCCTGCGGGCAGCAATGAAGACCCAATGCAGCCAATAATTAATTAATTAGTTAATTAATTAAAATAATAATAATAGAATAAAATCAGGCTCTGACTTGATATAGTAAATAGACATTTCTTGGGCACCATACATATAACACGAACATACTCATTTTGTAGCAATAAAGAGTATCTTATTCTCCCTTGAAAGAAAATTATTAGGTGCATAATGAAGACCAAGTTTAACTTTTTTTAATATCCACTGAGGCTAGTATGAGGGGAAGTGACTATGTATTTCTATATCAGCAAGATAAAATGTAGGTATATAAGAAAGAACTGCTTGGAATAGATTACCAGGTACAGCTGAGGCATCTGTGGCCATGACAAGCCCTATTTACATCAAGAATGGAAGGTGGTGCAGTGGGGGTCTTTTTTTTCTAGAGACCAAGTATTGAATCAAATGACTTCTAAAGGAAGTTTAAATCGCAGTCTCTGTGATTCATGGTAATGTAGTGGACTGGTGAGCTTTCCTTTCAAGTCTATCTAAACCCTTAATGTTTTTGAGATCAGGAAGACTCCTTTTAACCGGACAGCTTTATTCTCTCTCAGTCTTTGCATTGAACTTCAACTTCATTGAGTTAAAAAAAAAAATTTTGAACATTTGATTGTAAAGTCCTGGCATCTCCCACGCTCCCCTTTTTATCTGGTGTGTATTTCTCAAAACATCGTCTGAAAGAGTCTGTAGAATCTCTTCCAGTTCTTCTAGAAGAGGTTATAGGGTTTGTGAGTACCAGCATCGTAAATAGAAAGGTTCCTATGGATGCCCTAGGAATTAAAAACCATGGTTACTGGACACTATTACTGAAATAAGAATAACTGCGTCCCAGCCTACAGAAGCCACCCCTGGCATTTGCCTTCCAAATTAACTGGATGTAGACCATCCAGTGCTAGAGAAGATGGTTTCTTGTTTTCCAGTTCTAATTTCTTTAAATTGCATTCATTTGGTTGTTTCTTTCATTCATATTTTTGTGAAAGTATATTAGGTATTTGCCATGTGGTAAGTACTGCTAGGGACTGGAGTCACCAAGATACATAAGACTGCAAGAATCTTTGAGTATAGGGAAAGAGACAGACGCATGCACAATTATCATACACGTGGGGATTATGTGCTTTAGGATGGGTGTGTGCAAAATGCTATGGGAGCACAGAAGAAAGTCACTACTGGTTTTGGTGGGTAGAGAGGAGGATTGGAGAATTAAGGCTTCTTGGAAAGGTTGGGTTCTGAGGAGCATAGAAAATGCAGGGCGGTACAAACAGGAGGAATAGCAAAAGCAAAAGCATAAAGACCCAAATTACATGGACAGCTTAGAGTGGTACAGGGTGCATGGCTATGAGACCTAAAAAGTTAGACGGGACCAGAATTTGATAGGAATTGAAGGGCTTTATCTTATAGGTGATGTGGACCCATTGACGAGTTACAAGCTTAGGATATTATCAGATCTATTTTATTATTCTATTATATATGACTCTTAAGAAGAATTATATTTATTTAGCTGCTGTTATCTGTCAGGCACCCTCTATGCATTTTACATATGTTATTGCATTTAAAATCTTTACAACTTCATGAGGCATGAGCATTATTATTCCCTTTGTACTAAAGAGGAAATTGAGGCGAAGTAACTTGGCCAGGTCATTTACGGAGTAGTGAGGTGAGGCTGGGCCTTGAACCTGAGTTTGTCTGACTTACTTGAATTTTACTATCCTGCCCCCACTTTTCTGGTGGGCCCATAATGAGCATTGGATAATTATTTGATGAGTTGTTCCTTTTCCATCAGGCCATATGGACCGCATTGCAAAAAGACAGGGGTAGGAATGGCGGTGGGGAGAGGGGAGAGAACGGAGACTGGGTTCCAGAGCCGAAGGGTGGCCCCGGCTGTCTGCCGATAATGAGACACGCTTCCATTCTGAAGACACTGCACGCCCTCACCTGGGCGCAGTGGCTGCCCTCAGACTGGAGGGGCCAGTATCCTGGTTGGCCTCTGGCATTCGGCAGAACGGTCTCTGCGTTCTCTGGGCACCGCCTGCCTGAGTCGTGTGGTGGGCTGGCAAGAGCCTTAGGATTCCAAGCCAGGGATGAGTTGCAGCTACTATTGCCAGGGGCCCTGGTGCCACGACCAGGCCACTGTTTCACCTGGAGAGTCGATAGGAGGCCACAGCAGCCTCCTCAGGCACCCTGGTGTGTAGGTATGATTATGTCTTCCCCAGATTCTTACCTGATAATGGAACTAACTCTTCTGCTTCAGCAAGACCTGGACTCAGAACTAATAAAACGTAGGATGGAAAGCTTGGCTCTGAAGGCTGCACCGGGAAGCAGCAAGTATTTTCAAGGACCCCGTTCCACTCCTCCCTCCCAGGGCTCTTCCCACCTGCTGTGGACTCTCTCTTTTGGGTTTGCTTGGCCGCTGAATGGACCTGTGCTGTGCTCGTGGGGCGCCACTGGCTGTGTGGTGTGAGCTGAGGTCACATCACGCCAGACCCCATCACAAAGAAAGGTTCTGTCCAGCTGGGCTGGTTCCTGGCTCTGTGGCTGGTGTATAGAAACAGTCATTCTATTATGGCGGAGGCTCTGAAACAAATGCTCTCTTCGGCCCCGGGATCTGTCACTCAGCGTGATGAAAGTGCCTTTCCGTGGGCTGTTTCTGCGAGAGGCAGGCGGGTTGGTTGTGTGGCTCAGTGGCACCGAGCGCAGGCCTGTTCCCTCATCTCTCTGTACCTGTCGGGTGTCCATCTCCCCGCCTCTCAGTGGTCCAGCCCCAGATGCGCTTTTGTGCTGCGCACCCCCCTCCCGGCCTCTCCTCTCCCCTCATAAGCAAATATAGACTCAACAACAAACAAACTCCCCCAGACCTGGAGTTTGGAAGAAAGTAGAGAACACCGGGTTTGAAGAGTTTTCTGTTTTCTTTTAAAATTACCTTCTGATTCGGAATCCAGCTGATAGAGGGCTTCATCAGCCCTGTTCAACCTTGAGCACCAGAGGTAGGTTCTCCAACAACAAATTAATTGTAACATGATTCTGAACACTTTAAAGGCCACACGGGGGAGGGGGAAGGGTAAGCTGGGACGAAGTGAGAGAGTGGCATGGACATATCTACACTACCAAATGTAAAACAGATAGCTAGTGGGAAGCAGCCGCATAGCACAGGGAGATCAGCTCGGTGCTTTGTGTCCACCTAGAGGGGTGGGATAGGGAGGGTGGGAGGGAGACGCAAGAGGGAGGGGATATGGGGATATAGGTATACGTATAGCTGATTCACTTTGTTATGCAGCAGAAACTAACACAACATTGTAAAGCAATTATACTCCAATAAAGATGTTAAAAAAAAAATGGCCACACAGAGTTTGTCCTAATGGGCTTCTCTTATGTGTTCTCTTTTTCTTAAACAAAACAAAACAAAACAAAACAAAAAAAACCTAAGAAATTGCCCGCAGTGTTGAAATAGCAGCAGCAAAGAATCGGATTCTCCAAGTAAGAGTCTCATGTGCCTCTCAGCTCCCTACCCCAAACAAGTGATGCTGTCCATGAGCTCTTGTTTGCATTTATGTGTCCCAGTCCTTAACCTGAGGGAGTTTAGTGAGCAGTGACTAGGAGTTAGGAGGACGGTGCATTCTCTCAGTGAGGGTGGATTTAGAGGTGTGGACGGAGCCTGGGGGTTGTCCACGGGGCAGAATTCAGATGCCTTGGTCCCATTGCTTCCTGGCAGAGGAAGAAGCAAGTGCTGCGTTTTCTCCCGTCTGCAGAGCTGGGTTCTGAGCTGAGGTTTCTTCAGGGTGGGGCAGTTGTTCAGGGCCACCTCTGTGTGCAGGAGAATGAGTAGGGTGGCCAGCGGCTGTGATTAGGAATAGAGGGAGTTGGCCCCCTGGCCTTGGCTTCCTTCTTGCTGTCCCAGCACCTGAGGTAAGGGGTCGGTCCCAGGCTACTTCCTCCACAGGGACTTAAGATAAGAAAGAAAGCCCTTTCAGTGTGGGGGGAGAGGTTTAGTCTCTAATAAACAGGAGCTTCAGCGCTGGGATTGTGGCTGGCATTCTCATTGTCTGGAGTTGTTTGTGCCATGAATATGTAGAATTTTAAAACAACAACCAAGGGTGGAGACCACTTTCTTTGGGTCCCTGAAAGCCTGTCAAATTTGTGGTTGTGTAGAAGCTCTCCACTCTGGCCACCATTTTCAGACTGTAGAAATCTTTTCTCTGGGCAAGTTGGCATTTTTGAGAAAACTGAAGCTTGAACCTCCAACCCTTACACTGTAGTCTTCAAGTTTTTGCTTCCCCCGTTACCAGGGAAACCATTACCAGAAGTTGGATACGTGCGAACATTTTCTCTCTCTCAATATAGCTTGACACAAACTCTTGAGGGCTGCCAGGATTTAAAAAAAAAAAAAGAATCCTGCCACTTAATTTTTCTTTTTTTAGCTACCCGAGGAAAAATCCTGCTTTCTTTTCTGATCCCAGTTCACACTCCAAAACCTCAGACCAGTAAAATGTGTATTAAAATTTTTTTTAAAAGACCCAACAAAACAACAGAAACTAACCAGCATCATAAAATTGAGAGAGACCAAAAAAGCAAACCAACCAACCTAATCAGGGCCTGAAATAGATGGAGCTGATTGCCTGGCTTGATTTTTCTGTAAATGGCCTTGGAGAGGACACCCCCTTACGGGGCTCCTGTCCCCACCCCTCCGAGCTTTTAGGAATGATGACTTCCTCCCTTTATATAGAGATGGTGGATCAGGGGACATTAATTATGCATCATTCCGCTTTCAGTGATGTTTATGTGGAGTAGGATCAAGGGAAATGAGCACTAAATATATTTTAATCACCTTTGCTGCTTTGAAAGAATTCCCACAGATAATCGTCAGCTCATAGCAGCGTCAGTCCATCTGTCCGCACGCCTCCCCTCGTCCCTGGGTGAGAGAGAGGGTAGCGGGCTGCAGCGTGCGGCACAGTCTGCTTCTTGTGTAACCAAAAGAAATTCCCGATGCTCTTGGGCCAGGGTCATCTTGCTAGCACAGTCACTGAAAAAACAGAGGCCCTAAATTCGAGTCAGGGCCCAGTTGGTTTCCAGGCTGACTAGATTGTCACCATGTGTCTCAGTTTACAGAGTGGGACCCTGTCCCCCCAGCTGTGGAGTAGCTCTGCTCTGAAGGGGCTTAGCGCGGCCTTCTCAAGAAACCTCCCCAAGGAGCCCGCCGGGGCCAGGGTTTAAACCGACCCAAATCAGATCTTCAGGAGAGAAATCCTATTCTACACCTCACTCTAGAGACTCAGGGCACGATAATGTTTTGGGTTTTTTTTTTCCCACCTCAACTGATCTCAAGAGATCAACATGGAGAAGAAAACTCAAATACCTTTCTACTAAAAAGAAAATATACTGCTCGATACCTGTTTTGATTTTGATGTTACCAGGAGAAAGTGTGTCTGCCTCCTTCTTCATTAATATATTCTGTAGCCATGTGAGTCCATTTCTTTTTATTTTGTGGAGCAGTGGAGGCCCTCATTCCTGCTTTTATCTCACAATTCTACTTAAAATGCAAATGGAGTTGAAATACATCATTTGTGTGAAAAATGAGATGGGCCATTTGGAAAATGTAATTTTAAAACAGGCAACCAGCACTAGCATGCAATCAAAGTAATGAGTTAATTTTCATTTTTTTTCTTGCTCACAGACGTCCTTGAGGGTTATAATGGGACAATTTTTGCGTATGGACAGACATCATCAGGAAAAACGCACACCATGGAGGTAAGGTTGCAGTGTGCTGTTATGTCGTCTCTGAGATGACTGAACGGAAGTGGTGCTTCCAGCAAAATGCGAGGTGCATGCAGCTTTTTGACTGGGCAGTAGATGGTTAAGGGATGGTTATGCTTGTGTCACAATTTTTTGTGTCTTTGAGGAGTTTTAAAAATACTGTTGAGTAATAAAATCTCAGGAGTTCAGTATTTTAAAAAATCCTTTGTTGATAGCTCTGTCAAAATAGTAATAATAAATTCTATTTAAAATAATCATCGGTAAGCTAAACAGTGGTGTGAGTATCCCTGTGGACTGCCGCCCCAATCTTACTGAGAAAGTCTGTTGTGAAAATCATTTAGTCTAAGAAGGGCCTCTGGGGAGGCGAGTCTCTTCTGAATAAATAAAAAATGGTTGGTCAGAGGTTGAGAGAAGTTGGCTTGTGGACCAAATGCAGCCCACAGACATATTTTTGTTTGACCTGCACAGTGTTTTTTGGGTTTTGTTTGTTTGTTTGTTTTTAATTGCAGGCAGTGTTAAAAATGGGATGGTTTCAAGCAATTCTAAGTGTCCAACTTTGGTTGAAAATGCTGAAGATCTATCAACTCTGGGTGAAATTTCACCATAATATAAAGTGTAAGCTTCACTGGAGCAGTGCTTTTCATTGTCTTCTTCACCTTTTTACTCACATTGCTATTGTGTGGGACCGTGGTAGTCACCTAGGAAGGCTTCGATAAAGTATTTGTGAAAATGATAGCCTCATGGCGGCCCTGGCTGACCCATGTTTGTGGGGCTGGGCCCTCCAGTGTACCCTAGTCCCCTCCACGCACATTGTGAGCAAGTGTTCAGCATCCTTCCCCGCAAACTTACACACCTGGCCTCTCTGCGCACTTGAGGGTGCGACACCAGCTCTAATTGTTAGCCCTGGAGCTCTGTGGCTCCAGGCTGTCTTCCAGACAAGGCGCGCCTGCAGACAAAACTGGTTCCCTTTACCTCTTCTTTTCCTGCTTTTTGCCACGGATTGGACTCCTATATGGCCTTTGGGGCTGGATAATTCTTCTAAAGGCTGGGCGTACATGACAGGTGAGGAGAGGTGAAGAGCAGTTATTATAAGAAACTACACAGAGGAAGTTTGGGGAATTCAGCTCACAAGCAGCAGGGTTAAGGTGAATCCTTAATCCTTCATGCTTATGTTTTTCATTTACTGTCCCCTCTTGGGAATGTCACTGAGACGCTGCTGCAGAATCGGTTTAGCTTATGAATCATTGCTATTGAAGAAGAGATTTCAAAGGCTCGAGGCTAAATTCCTCAGGCCTCTGATGTTCAGCTCACACCGATTTCAAGTGTGGGGTGTGGCTCTGCGGATCTCATTCTTGTTGTGTTGACTCGCTTCCCCCCCCATTTTGCTGGAGACAGAGTGGTTCAGAGATTGTACGGATTAAAAGAAGCACGAGGTTTATTTGCCACCTTTTCTAGCCGGAGCAGGACTGTTTCCTGACACCTGAGCCTTTCCGTCTCTCTTCTCTGCATCTCACATCCTACTGCAGGACTCCTTGGAAATGGTGGTACAGGCATGGCCGTCCCCACTCTCCGGCTCTGGCCCCTCGCCTGCCTCACCTGGGCCCCAGACCCTTAACCTTCTAGGTGCTCGAAAAGCCACAGTGATATACATTTCCTAAGTTCCACCCACTCCAGTAACCATGGACAGAACCTTCTTCATGGTTCATAAGGCATGAGAGAGAGATTTAAGAGATGGCTTCTCATGAGGGAAACATTCCTTAGTTCTTTGGAAAATTACCAAACAATACACAATGCAAAAAATGCAATATTTAAAATCCCCCCACATCTTACAAAAATGCCTCTACAAGTGACCTTTTAAGTTTTGGGATTAATTCGTCTTTGGGAAATACAAGGTGTTTGCTAAATGTCAGAAATTTAAATTGTAAACTATCAAAGGAGAGACCCAGAGTAAAACCTTAGTTTGTGTTTTGTGTGTATGGCAGGGATAGGTGGGTGTGAGGAGATGGCCAAGAGGTATGCCAGCTCTTTCACACTAAAATTGGAGACGTCTTATTAAGTGAGGGCATCGCCAGCCCTCGGTGACTCACGGTGTCAGCCACGCAACTCCTGGAGCAGTGCTGTGGGTCCAGAGGGAATCAGGGGACCTAAAGGGAATGGGATTCTGTGCGGGCCACTCTAACAGTTGCCTAAATTCTGTCTCCTTTCCATCCTTGTCAGTTTTAAAAGGTTGCTAGTAATGAGCTGCTTTTCTTTATTGTGACTTCGGAGGATCACATGCTTAGGCCCACAGGAGGAAGGAGAGGGGTGGCTGTGGGTCCTTTCCTAGCACCTTCTCACCCCCTACACACACTTCATCTGGCTCTTTCTGTTGGGTGATTTTAGGTTGGAGAAAAGGTAGGGGATATTTTAGAGGAAAACAGGAAAGGAGGAACCCCAAGCTGAAATCCAGAGACTGTAGGAGACCAGGAAACCCAAGATCCTGGAATGCAATTAAATTAAAAAAAAACCCGCAGGGCTCTCACCATCTGAAAGGAGGATTTTATGTATTCGGCATTACACATTGTGATCCTTTAAAGGCTTTTGCAAGGGGCTGTTAACTCCCTGAATGGACAGAGCTGTCACATTTAGAAGCTGTTTTTCATTTTAATCCCCTCCGTTTTGGGTCTGACATCCAATGGTGATTCCATTACCTTCTACTGAGGGGAACAAACAGATAAGCCGACGTAAACTTGGAAAGATTAGCTTCTGAAAATGGCGCGTTTCAGGCGGATTTTCAGTGCAAAGAGGAAATACTTGGCAGTGTTGGTGCTAAGCTCCATAGGACCCTTGGTGCACCGGGCCCTGGCTGGGCTCTGGCGGGCAGCGCTCAGGGGAGGGTTGGAAGAGAGGTCCCTGGGTGCCGGCTGCCCGGGGAAGAGAGGGCTGGGCCTTTGTTCAGCGCGGGAGGCTGGGAAGGGCTTCTCTCGGCCCCGTGCCTCACTTTGTGGCCCTCTTCTGCACACGGATTTAGACGGATGGAGACACGGGGTGTTTTCCCTTCTGCCCAGAGGGACACCTGGAGGCCCTGGAAGGGTGCAGGCTGCCCTGCTGCGAGGAGTTGCCAAGTGATTTTTAATGAGCCTGTCTGAGTGCATTGGTGCTCTTGGGCTGACAGGCCCCCTGCTCTCCCATCTTAAGTGTTTCAGGAAACTCTGTCCTGCTTGGGAGGCTGAGGCGGCCACTGGTGCTGGAACAAAGGGAGTCTTGTTCTGTGGCCAGTGGCCTGGGTCTGCTTTCTGCTTTCTCACATGTGCTCCGAGATGGCCACCTTCAGAAGTGGAAAAAGTTTTTGAAGAGGATTATACAGGATGCAAGCATTACAACGTGTCTTCTTTTTGCTTTCTGAGAGAAACGAGATGACGGAGCGGGACATTCCACTCGAGTCCATCCCTGATCCTCCAGCCGACTCAACATGTTTTTGTTCTCTCAGTTCCTACCTTTGTTCTGTTGCTCCCATGCCCTCTCCTCTGCCCGCATCCTCTTTGTCCATCCTTAATCTTAGTCATCTCTCAGGATTTGGTGTCTCGCAAGGAAGCCATGCATATCACCCCAGCTGGAAGGGACTTTTCTGTTCTCTGAGTTTCTATAGCTCTTTGCCTCCTGACCACCTTTTATTGCCTGAGGTGACTGTTTATTGTATGTGTACATGTGCGTTTTGTTTGCAAAGCAGTCAACATAGATGCAGTGAAGACCTTTCTGGAACACCTCTCTGTCTCATACACACCACACACATCCGTCCTCACCACACACATACCCTACACACCTCCACGCCACACACCCACCACACATCGATAGCCCTGCACACACATCCACATGCCACTCACACCCACACACTGCACACACCACATGAACACACAGCCACGGCACACCCAAACTACATACATCACCACCACAGAAATGAGCACTACACACACCCACATGACACACATCCACACCACACACCACACATACCACACACCCACACTATGTATGTGAACACACACTACACACCATGTACATTACCACACACACACACCCACACACCACACCACACACACACACACACAACACCCCATGTACATTAACCACACACACACACACACACACACACACACACAGATTGTTTTGGCAGCCTTTATTTACTGAGCATAAAGGCCCTCACCACTCTTAGGTTTATGAGCTAGAGCAAGCATCCCAGCGCCTAAACCTGTGGTAGACTTGGACATCACTCTGTCACTGTGGGGATGGGGGTATTATTAGGTGTTCTCCAAATGAACGTGTGCTCCTTCGCATGTGATTTTCGGGTTGGGTCTTCAGGGCAACAGAACAGGAAGTGTCCAGACTCACCCTGGTTCTGCCTTGGTTCTTACCCTGCCAAAGGCAAACAAAGGATGTCAGTACTTGTATGCACCCAGAATCAATTGGAAGATAAATCCGTTGAAAGGGAAAGCATCTAGGGAAACAGATTTGAGTCAATTATAAATGATTTTTGGATTATTGATCATTCTTCTTTGGCTGTGGGCCACTGAAGAGAAGCTAAAGGATTTTGATGAATTATTAAAGAGCTCTGGATGGCAGTGTGGAGGGCACTCTTTGGACCCTCTTGAGTCAGATTGGCCCAGTGGTGTCACATTTGACTGTGTTTTCACTGTAGGTACCATTTCTGCCAGCAAATTCCATAGTCCAGAGCAGGTGGGGTCCAATATTTGATTTGTTACATGTTTTATGATGGTCTAGGAGAAGTGAAGTCTCAGTGATTTGGTTTTGTTTTCATTAGATATATATATTAATGGTTTGGGGTGGAAACATGTTTTCAGACTCTTCAAGTCAAGTAAACCCCAGCAGCTTCTTGAGAGAATGTATCATGAGCTGAATAATAACATTTATTGTCACTAAGCACCTTATATATACTGTTTAATTTAAATTCTACAGTAATTCTATCTATGCAGTAGATACTATACCAAGTATCATAAGCAGTGGGAGGAAATACATATGCACTGGCCACCCTGCCTTTAGGAACTGTACAGTTAAACTAAAAAACAATAGAAACACATCAAATGATTTAGGGTCCTTAGCAGATGAGGCATTCCAGGAGAGCACCTGTTTTCCGAGTAAGAGCCAGAGGCCAGATGTGTCTGAATTCGGCTTTTCTCTTGCTTTGAACAGAGTGGAAGGTCGGGAATCAGGTGCGTGAAGGAGGAATGGAAAGCGCTCGTAATGGAAAGTGCTTTGTGGCCTGTAGTCAGTGCCAGGGTTCATGCAACTTCTTGCTTTTGGTAACTCAAATGTTGGCTTGGAAGTCATCTTGTTAGAGAAGCACCAGGCAGGGAACCTCTGAAAGAAAAAGAGGACTTGATTGAGGAAAACAAAGCAGATCTCGCAGGTATTGGGCAGATTTTGAACAAAGATGTATGAGTCAAAGTTGTATAGGCTGTTGAGCATCCCTGGAAAACTGAAGAGCAGACTGGCTTTGCTTCCAGTTCCATTTCTTCCTAGAGTTTTAGAACTTCTGAAAGGCATGTGTGATTCTCTGGGAAGACAGTTGCTGGCAATCACTTTAGACGTGTGTTTGTATGCCGACGGGGTTGTTTAACCTGTGATAGAACTTGTAAGTGTGCCTTTGGTGTGGGCATGAAGAAGGCTCTCTGGGAGTTGTGCACCGAGGTCCTTTCTAAGCCTGTTGCTTGAAACGCTTCTAGAACTCTTCTTTAGGAATTGCTTTCAGGTCCTATGCCATCTCTTTTTGAAACTCTTCAGAGGTGGCAAATTCTGGATCTTGAAAATGGATTTAGTGATAGTGCAAATAACAGAAACATTCACCTATCCATCCACACCTTAGGTAAAATGAATAGAAATGGAAAAAGGCAGGGAAAGAATAAGAGAATATTTTGTAAGCAGATTTATGTATTAGAAACAGTCAAAAATTATTTGGAACAGTTTGGGCTGGGAATTACAGATTTTAAAAAGAAATCGATAGGGCTTCCCTGGTGGCACAGTGGTTGGGAGTCCGCCTGCCGATGCGGGGGACACGGGTTCGTGCTCCGGTCCGGGAAGATCCCACGTGCCGCGGAGCGGCTGGGCCCGTGAGCCATGGCCGCTGAGCCTGCGCGTCCGGAGCCTGTGCTCCGCAACGGGAGAGGCCAC
>NC_041215.1:55995111-56064379 GCF_002837175.3 Physeter macrocephalus
CCGGAGCCTGTGCTCTGCAACGGGAGAGGCCACAACAGTAAGAGGCCCGCGTACTGCAAAAAAAAAAAAAAAAAAAAAGAAATCGATAAAATGGATTTTCTTGATTGGTGTGTAAAGTGCTACTGAAGGTATTTCCAGAATAAGTTTATTAGAATTTTTTTAAAAATTTTATTTATTTATTTATTTTTGACTGTGTTGTGTCTTCGTTTCTGTGCGAGGGCTTTTCTCCAGTTGCGGCGAGCGGGGACCACTCTTCATCGCGGTGCGCTGGCCTCTCACCGCTGCGGACTCTCCTGTTGTGGAGCACAAGCTCCAGACGCGCAGGCTCAGCGGCCATGGCTCACGGGCCCAGTTGCTCCGCGGCATGTGGGATCCCCCCAGACCAGGGCTCGAACCCGTGTCCCCTGCATTGGCAGGCAGATTCTCAACCACTGCGCCACCAGGGAAGCCCTTAGAAATTTTTGAGCAATGATAATGTGAATGAAACTGTATCTATCAGCTCTCAAGGTGATTTCATTAAGGCAGATTAACTTGGATTTGTAGGTTCTGGTCAGTTTGTAAAATTTCCAAAACAAAGCCCACATTTAGTATGTTACAGTCACACATGTAACCTCATTCTTTCTCCCTTTCTCTCCTTCCTTCCCTCCTTCCTACCCACACGCTCACCCATATACACACTAATCTGCTGCCCGCAGTGACAGCAGGAGAGGATATTGGGGGCCTTCAAGGCCAGCAGGACATGCTCTCCCCTGCCTGGTTGAGCTACCCCGCTAACTGTTGGTCTTTTGGCAGGTCGGGTAGATCTCCTAGGGAGCAGGCAGTCCTGTGTGGTGCTCCCTGCCCAGGTTCGGTCCCTTCTCTCTCTCTCACATGTCTCCCAGCACTCTTTAGTTCCCTGTGTTTGTCTTTTTCACTCACTAGGGGAAGCTCCATGACCCTCAACTCATGGGCATCATCCCAAGGATCGCACACGACATCTTTGACCATATCTATTCCATGGACGAAAACCTGGAGTTCCACATCAAGGTAAGTGCTATTGTTGAGTCCCAAGAGAAGAAACTGAGCCCCAAGTCGTGTTTCTTTGCTTTTCTCTTTTATGTATACATAGAAGATTTTATCTAATTTAAATGACATTCTTGGGATCGGCAGAACCATATTTATTAGTTAATGACTCAGGCTAATACTGAGGAAATACTGAGATAAAGTAAAAGCCCTTTTTAGGATGGAATCATCTTGGTAGTTGTCTGAATTCTACCCTTTACCCTGTGGATTTCTGTAGATCTGACTGGCCTGTGTCCATGATTGGGTGAGGACAGCATTTCCCAAAGTGTGTTCCATGGAATACGATCCCTCGTATTATTACTCAGTGGGCTACAATGGAAAAGGCGTATGTGGTCAAATTAGCTGGGAAAATGCTTTGTTGAACAATGTTAAATTTACCCCAAGCTTAAATATGCTAACGTGTAACGCACTTCTGCAAAGTGGACATGTACTATATTGCATTTCCTATCTTATTTGACTGTGGACGTACTTTACCCTCCTTGGAGGATGACAGACTAGTATTTTGAGGAGCGCATTCTGAGAAATGTTAGGAAAGGGAATTATTTTCCTCCTTGTTTTTGTTTTTGTTTTTCAAACCTATGTTCTGGCTTAAATTTGAATTGAAAGAGAGATTTCTACTCTCAACTATAGCTGTGAATTCATAACATTTGGTAGAAGGGGTATATTCATTGGAACGCCTTTGTTTGCAAGTGACTGAAAGCTACTTGTTTAAGCAAATAGAGGAAGTTGTTATAAGATATAGAATCTGACAGCAGGCATGGGGGCGGGGAGTTGTGGAGAAGTAAGAAATCCAGGCTCTGCTTTTCCTGTTTGTTTTTTTTTTAACTTAAAATTGCGATATAGTTCACATACCATAAATTTAACCTTTTTAAAGTGTACAGTTTGATGGTTTTTAGTATATTTTCAAAATTGTACAACCATGATCACTATTTACTTCCAGAACATTTTCATTACCCCCAAAAGAAACTCCATCTCCATTACAGTCCCCACGTTTCTTAATTTCTTTAATCCCCACCCTCTTTCTTAATTTCTTTCCCTTGTTCCAGACCATCTTTCTCTTTTCTGTGTGTGGGAAAGAGGGTGCATGGCAGCTCCTGCTCTACATTCCCTTATTTCCAATTCCTCATTCCCCTGGCGAGGGACCCATTGGCCCAGCCTCCAGTAGGTACCCCCGCCCCCAGCTCTGATGAGCTGTGTCCAGGGTGCACGTGGCTGGTAGGGTCCCCGCCACAGTGACTGGGGACGGGGTTGACAAGGGGGTGGAGGAGAAAGGGGCAGTTAGCAGACTTGGAGGTGAGCAGATCAACCAAGAGGCTGATCATCCTTGAAGGCTGGGACCCAAGTGCCTAGGCCCATCATTTTAGAGGTGAGAAACTGAAGTTCAAAGATATAGAGCCAGATGGCCAGAATGACATATCAAGTCCTCGGCAGAGTTGAGATTTATTGATTTAATTAATTTATTTATTTTTGGCTGCGCTGGGTCTTCGTTGCTGCGCGCGGGCTGTCTCTAGTTGAGGCGAGCGGGGGCTACTCTTCGTTGTGGTGCGCGGGCTTCTCATTGTGGTGGCTTCTCTTGTTGCAGAGCACGGGCTCTAGGTGCACGGGCTTCAGTAGTTGTGGCTTGCGGGCTCTAGAGCGCAGGCTCAGTGGTTGTGGCATGTGGGCTTAGTTGCTCTGTGGCATGTGGGATCTTCCCGGACCAGGGCTCGAACCTGTGTCCCCTGCATTGGCAGGCGGATTCTTAACCACTGCGCCACCAGGGAAGCTCCAGAGTTGAGATTTAGATTCTTGATCTGACCAACCCCACATGCAGTACCCGTTCCATTATATTAAATTTCCACCTTTACTTATTTCTGCTGTGTACCTTCCCCAAATTATATTCAAACAAGTCAGAAACTGTTTGTCCAGTTATAAAGTACATCCCGCAAATCTTTTTCTTTACAGCTCCTTTTGTTGGCTGAAGCCAGCTTCTCCTCCTTGCTAGAGTTTTTTATATCTGAGGATACAGACACTTGTTGCTTTGATGGGATCAAGATTTAGGAGCTTAGTGCATCTTAAAGGCTGTTTGCATTTAAATACCGTAAACCACTATAGGGCTCTTATGGGATAATCCTGGAGTAAGATGTTAAACCAATTATTGCCCTCAAAATAAGGTCTCATATTAGAATCTTATTAAGATAAAAATAGCCCCAGCATGAAGGGGAAGGAGAGGAGGAACAACACTCACGTCTAGGGCTGAATTTTACAGTCCAGGTTCCTGTCCTGCATTTGTAGTTAGGCTGTCTTATTTCACAAATAATAATTGTAAATGAGCAAGTTAGTTATTGACTGCTTCTTATTTTGAACTGAGTAGTGACGGGCTTAATCAAGAAAAAGAGGCTTGATTAAGGCAATATTGAAAATCTGTTCCTTAAAGCAAGTCTCACAGAGGTTTTATTTATTTATTTATTTTTACATCTTTATTGGAGTATAATTGCTTTACAATGTTGTGTTAGTTTCTGCCGTATAACAAAGTGAATCAGCTATACTATTTTTAGTTTTTTGAGGAATCTCCATACCGTTCTCCATAGTGGCTGTATCAATGTACATTTCTACCAAGAGTGCAAGAGGGTTCCCTCTTCTCCACACCCTCTCCAGCATTTATTGTTTGTAGATTTTTTGATGATGGCCACTCTGACCGGTCTCACAGAGGTTTTAAACATTATTTCTGAACATGCTTTCTCCTAGTGCCAAACAATGCTTATTTATTTTTCTTCCATCTGGTTTTACAAAGTACTTCAGGTGACAAAAATAACAAAATTCAACTCCCCACCCCAAAGCAGCCACTATCTGCTATGGTAAAAAGAAACTAATAAATCAGAATTCTCTTTCTACTTATATTAAATGTGCCCGTCCCCGTGTTCTCAAGTCCATACTCTATGTCTACGTCTTTATTCCTGTCCTGCCCCTAGGTTCTTCATAACCATTTTTTTTTAAGATTCCATATATATGTGTTAGCATACAGTATTTGTTTTTCTCTGACTTACTTGTCTCTGTATGACAGTCTCTAGGTCCGTCCACCTCACTACAAATAACTCAATTTCATTTCTTTTTATGGCTGAGTAATATGCCATTGTATACATGTGCCACATCTTCTTTATCCATTCATCTGTCGATGGACACTTAGGTTGCTTCCATATCCTGGCTATTGTAAATAATGCTGCAGTGAACACTGTGGTACATGACTCTTTTTGAATTATGGTTTTCTCAGGGTATATATGCCCAGTAGTGGGATTGCTGGGTCGTATGGTGGCTCTATTTTTAGTTTTTCAAAGAACCTCCGCACTGTTCTCCATAGTGGCTGCACCAACTTACACATTCCTACCAACAGTGCAGGAGGGTTCCCTTTTCTCCACACCCTCTCCAGCACTGGTTGTTTGTAGACTTCTTGACGGTGGCCATTCTGACCGGTGTGGAGATTTTTGACAGACACACGTTCCTGAGGGGTTTTGAAGGCGTTTTGATTAGAGAAACGTACACTAAATATGTATGTGAAATAGCAGCCACTATCTGCTATGGTAAAAAGAAACTAATAAATCAGAATTCTCTTTCTACTTATATTAAATGTGAACAAGATTCTAATTGCCAGATTTCCTAATATCTAATATCTAGTTCACAACCGATCTTTGGATGTCATTAATTTTCTCTGTAACCTATGGAAATAAAGGCACAAGCTTAAGATCTCAAAGATAACGGAAAAGTCTTAATGAAGACCAGACAATTCTGAAATACGTAGAATGGGTTGGAACCAGGGTTGAGTGGGCTGCAGAAGGGCTGGGTTAGAAATGTCTAAGGTTAGAGGCCAAGCAGACCCTAGGATTCCAGCCACAGGGAGAGGTTTCCAGAGCCGGAGGTCTTTCAAAGGTCAGGTAGTTGTATCTATGACAGAGACGGTCAGTGACAGGGCTGTTTGACAGACATTCAGGCAGGCAGAGGTTCTTAGGGAGAGGATGCTCAGCTACAGATTCCAGGGTTTGAAGCCAGGACCCCAGATCTCAGAGAAACGAGGCATCAGGAGGTTCCAGGCTGAGACACGGACAAAAGATAATGAACCAGGGCTGAGCTGCGTTGGGACTAGTGCTGGGTTAGGGAGTGTTCACTTTCCCCTGCGTCGAGGCAGGACTGGTCCAGAGCTGGGATGTAGGGGTGAGATTTCACAGGTAGAGTTACATCCCAACTTTACAACTACTTTTCAACTTTTAAAACACCTTTTTGGCTCAATCCTCTGTTTAGATTTCAAAAAAAAAAAAAACCCCATGAACTTGAGGGAGAGAACAGTTGATCTGGTCTGCAGAAGGCAAGTGTAGACAGTATAGAATCCTAGAGGGAATTTTTGATATCATCACGTTGAATGGCTTCATTTGACAGATGGGAGCATTGGGGTCTAGGGTCTTGGTTACTTGTGAATTAAATCTCCAAGATCACGTATCCAGTTAAAGTTGTTCTCAGATATCAGCCTGAGATAAGATAAGAATCACCTGGGGAGTTTAGAAGCGGATTTCTAAATCCTATTCTTGGAGGTTCTGATTCAGGAGGTTTGCAGTAGGGTTCAGGGCAATTTAAACAGACGCTATGGGAGATGCTGATATAGGCAGTGCTAGGACTGAAGTTGGAGGATAACTAATTGGAGGGCGTCCTTTCCCTCTCACAGTCTAGTTGTGTTTCATTAAATTGCATTTTGTTCACATCCTTCCTGGACTCCCCAGAGCTGGCCACTATCACCAGCTCTCTCCCTCCTCACCTTCTTCCTGTGAATGTTTGTAACGTGCTCTGTAGTTCCAAGCAAACTGCCCTTATCCCCCTCCTCACCTTCTTCATGTGAATGTTTGGAACATGCTCCCTCCCTGGTCTGAAGAGGCTGTTAATGTCATGCCTGAGGTGAGGTCTACTGACTTTTGACAGTTACTTGCAAAGGACATGTTCTGTTCTAGCTGTTGTCATACCTAGAAGTTTGCTTGGTGCTCATCTAAGGTGAAAAGGTAGAGTCCTCCTATAAGGCTGTCTAGCACAGGATGTAAATAACACCTGGCTGGAAGTGAAGAGAACTCTGATGTGGGGGTGGAGAGTGGCCCATTGAGCAGGGACTTGTAGAGCAAGCTGACAAGCAGGAAGCAGGGGGCCAGGGGAGTGGGCTGGAGCTCTGCCCTCTAGACTCTGAATCTTCACTTCGTAGCCCTCTTCTTACTCTTCGTGGCATAACAGAAAGCTTTTACAAGTTCTAATAATGACGTTTTTGAAATACAGGGTGGCATTTCTGTTTCAAAATCGATTTGTTTTTAATCAGGTTTCCTATTTTGAAATCTACTTGGACAAAATCAGGGACTTACTCGATGGTGAGTAACCCGAATTCTTGTCTTTTATTTGTTCTGTAACTAAAGTCCAGAAAGGTTGGCATGATTTACAGCACTTCTGCTTAAGGAATTTATAGAGATGTTCTATTGCCTTCAGGCTATATGCTTATTCTCAGCCAAAGCTTTAACTTGAGTCATTGCAAAGTGATTAGATTTACCTATCTTCTGTAACAATTTCTATTTTTTCTCCAATACAGGGTCTTTAACTTTTTTTTTCTTCTTTGCATGTCATCATTGTCATCTCTGTAGTATCCAAGACAAACTTGGCTGTTCACGAAGATAAAAACAGAGTCCCGTACGTAAAGGTATGAGGAAAACTTGATTGATGATGCAATTGATTTCTCCTCAGTCACTGTCATAATTATTACATAAGATGCCCAGAATATTACCTAAAAAGTGCATATAGATATTTAATCATGTTCCTTACATTTAATATTCATCTGGTTAAAAAAACTGACATTTAATTTCTTCAGTTGTTTCTATGTAAGTATATCACAGATGTCAAATCACATGAGGTAAGAACTGGAGAACTGAACATTTATTATTCACATTTAAAGAGGCTTTGGTATTGAGTACAGTTGTTCATACTTTGCACTTAGGAGAAACCTGTCATAGCATTATGTCTACAACTTCAGTATCTAATTAAAGTTGGTGGCTAGATTGAAAGGCAAAGCAAGATTTCATCCATTTCTTTTTCCGTCATTGGTTTCCTTCTTTATTTTCTGTCTCCACTGCTGATGAGTATGGATATGCACTTAAAATCTGGCATTTATTTTATGGTTTACTTCTGGGTTTCCTAGCATTTGCTCAGACTTCTTTTTAATGTACACTGCAAGCCCTAGGCGAGGAGGAAAAGTTGGTGGGTCGACAGTGCAGCCTTTCTCTGGATTGGCAGCTCTAGAAGAGAAGTGGGAAAATGTTTAGCTGTTTCAAAGTCATGTTGCTTTTCAGTTTTTCCATGACCAACCTGATCTGGCTCTCTTGCAGGGGTGCACCGAGCGGTTTGTGTCAAGCCCCGAGGAGGTCATGGACGTGATAGATGAAGGCAAAGCAAACCGCCACGTGGCTGTAACGAGTAAGCCTGGGGTGGTGTTTCCTCTCCTTTAACTTAGGACACAAACGTCTGCCTACCAACCAGGTTGGGTGGGGGTAATGAGGTCCAAATGGAATAATGCAGGGGAAGGCGGTTGTAAAGCAGTGACTGGCACTCAAAACACAGGGGTGTAAGCAGTACCAGCAGGCCTGGGCAGGTCCTGGGAAACAGCGCCTCCTGCTGTCCAGGGGCCTGTTGGAAATGTCGGGTGACACTCACTGACTGGGCCCTGGTAACAGCCTAAGCCTGAACACTGGGGTAAACAACCAACCAACCAACCAACTAAAGGGGGAAGAAAGTAAGCTTCTAAGTTCATTTATTTTAACTATGTTATTGTTTAAAAAATTCCAAACCAACAGATTCTATAGGCCAGTCATACGCATGGAAAGAAACCATGTTAGATTTCTGCCCTTTGTAAACAAGGAAAAGAAAGACATGGAGGAGTGGGAGCTTGACTGTAAACTTTTTGATGCCTTGTTGGTAACAAACATAGTCAGGTCAGCTGGTTTATCTTGCGATGCCTTCCTCGGCCCGTCTCAGGGAAGCAGGTCACGTGGTGTTAGAGCAGCAGAGTTTCCATGAAAAGATGGTGGCTGGCTGTCTTATTCAGATGAGATGTACACAGATGAGAGTGAGTTCATGTGAAGAGGACTTGAAAGAATGAAGGATTTCTAACTTTTTAAAAAAAAAATATTTATTTATTTGGCCGCGCCGGGTCTTAGTTGTGGCAGGTGGGATCTTTTAGTTGCCGCATGCAGGCTCTCAGTTGCGGCACATGGGATCTAGTTCCCTGACCAGGGATCGAACCCAGGCCCCCTGCATTGGGAGCACGGAGTCTTAGCCACTGGACCACTAGGGAGGTCCCTGAAGGATTTCTAGCTTTGAAGAGAGAAAAATATCTGGGGAGGGCATATGGGCAATGCAGTGTTTCTTAACATATTCTTCATAATATCTTCAAGGTGCTGACATTAAGAAAGAGAGTTAGCTTGCTTTGTTTGATCTGAATGAGTAGACCACCCAGGATTGTTGAAGCTACATGGAGACAGATTTTAACCTATCACAAGAAGAACTCTAGTCCTTAATGCTGCCCCAAGTAAAGCCTGCTACCTGGAGAGGTAGTGAGTTCCCCGCATGGTGTAGAAGAGATTGAAGCTTTGCTTGGTTTACTGGTGCTATGATCCTTTGATCCAGAACTGTAATTCTCAACTGTTTCCCTACCCCCACAAATGTATCAGATGATATTCATATACATGGCAAGTTTCATAGGTGAGCCTAGATCTGTATACAGTGTAGGTTAAACTCTACTTCTTTCTCTTCTGCTTATACACATATAGGAAAGAATGTAAGACTGATATTCTTATACTAATAGCATCTCTCATTTGTAAAGAAGTTTTTCACTGTTTCTTAAGTTATTGTTATGAATTATTCATGACACACCTGACAGTCCATCTTGGCCCCCTGGTTCAGAACTGTTGGTCCAGAACATTACTATTTTTCTTATCATTCTGGTAAGGTGTTTTTTAAAAATTTTGTTACATTATGCATAACATAAAATTTACCATTTTAACCACTTTTAAGTGTACAATTTAGTGGCATTAAGTACATTCACAATATTTGCAACCATCACCACTTCCTATTTCCAGAATTTTTAATTATCCCAAAGTGAAACTCCATATCCATTGAATAATAACCCTCCATACTCCCCCCTCCCAACCCCTGGTAACCACCATCCTACTTCCTGTCTCAGTGAATTTGACAACTCTAGGTACTTCATATAAGTGGAATGATACAAGTCCTTTTGTGACGTGCATGTTTCACTCAGCATAATGTCCTCAAGATTCATCCATGTAGCATGTGTCAGAATTTCCTTCCTTTTTAAGGCTGAATAATGTTCCATTGTATGCATAGACCACATTTTGTTTTCCATTCATCCACAGATAGACATTGTGTTGCTTCTACCTTTTGGCTATTGTGAATGATGTTGCTATGAACATGGAGGTATTTATAAATATCTGTTCAAGTTCCTGCTTTCAGTTCTTTTGGGTAAATACCCAGAAGTAGAATTGCTGGATCATACGGTAATTCTCCTTTTAATTTTTTAAGGAACAGCCATACTGTTTTCTATAGCAGGTGCACCATTTTATTTTCCCACCAACAGTGTGCAAGAGTTTTAATTTCTCCATATCCTTGCCAACACTTCTTATTTTCTGGGGTTTTTTTTTTGTTTTCTTTTTAATCATCATCCTAACGGGTGTGAAGTGCTATCTCATCGAGATTTTGATTTGCATTTCCCTAATGATTAGTGATATTTATCATTTTTTCATATGCTTATTGGCCATTTGTGCATCTTCTTTGTAGAAGTGCTATTCAAGTCCTTGGCCCATTTTTTAAAAATTGGGTTGTTTGGCTTTTTGCTGTTGTTTATTTGTAGGAGTTCTTTATATATTCTGGATCTCAACCCCTTATCAGATATATGATGTACAAATATTTTCTATTCTGTGGGTTGCCTTTTCACTGTTGATAGTGTCCTTTCACACACAAAAGTTTTTAATTTTGACGAAGTTAAATTTATCTTTTTTGTTGCTGTTGTTGCTTGTGTTTTTTGGTGTCATATCCAAGAAATCATTGCCACATCTGGTGTCATGAACCTTTTCCCCTATGTTTTCTTCTAAGGTTTTATAGTTTAAGTTTTTACATTTAGGTCTTTGATCCTTTTTGAGTTAACTTTTGTATATGACTTAAAGGAAGGGTCCAACTTCATTTTTGCATGTGGATATCCAGTTTTCAGTTTGGTGAAGAGACTGTCCTTTTCCCATTGAATGGTCACTCTTGACACTCGTGTTGAAAATTATTTGACCATATTATGTGAGGGTTTATTTCTAGGCTTTCTATTTCATTGGTCTATATGTCTATCTTTATGACAATACCACACTGTTTTGATTACCATAGCTTTGTAGTAAGTTTTGAAATCAGCAAGTGTGAGACCTTCAACTCTGCTCTTTTTAAGGATTGTTTTGGCTATTCAGGGACCCTTGAGATTCATCTGAATTTTAGGATGGACTTTTCTATTTCTGCAAAAAACGTCATTGTGATTTTGATAGAGATGGCATTGAATCTATTGGTAGTATGGACATCTTAATAATATTAAGTCTTTTAATCCAAGAACAAGGATTATCTTTCCATCTATTTGTGTATTCTTTAATTTCTTTTAGCAACATTTTATAGTTTTACATTTATAGTATGCCTCTCACTTCCTTGGTTAAGTTTATTCCTAAGTGTCTTATTCTTTTTGTTCTTATTTTAAATGGAATTGTTTTTTTAATTTCCTTTTTGGATTGTTCATTATTGTTATATATAATGCAACTGATTTTTATGTATTGCATTTGTATCCTGCAACTTTGCCAAATTCACTAGTTCTAACATTTTTGTGGAATCTTTTAGGGTTTTTTCCCACATAATCTGGTTAGATAGTTTTGAGAAATAATTGCTAGTGGGGTTGAGTAAAACAGTCACTGGGGTCTCTGCCTTCCTGGTGAGCAAAGACCAGGGTCCAAGAAGATTTTTATTTTTGGTACTTGGTCCTAATGAAGCATAGTTCATCTTTGAGATCTTCTATGTGCCTAGCATGGGTTATAGAAGAAATGTATGTCTTAATCCTTCCTTAAGAAAGTCATAATTGTTCCTTAAGAAAGCTTATTATGATATCACTGATAAGGCAAGGCTTACACACATGAAGAAGATGGAATACATCAGGTACTAGTCAGAATGCTAAAGGCTGAGGGACTTAAAATGAGGCAGGAGAGGAAGACTTGAGCTCTTCAAGGAGAGAGGTAGGCTGGATTGGGGTGTTGGAGGATGGCAGCTTCAGGCAGAGCTCGAGACTCTGTTGTCTTAAACCACTGACCACAATTTTTAGATTAATTTCTTTGCCACGTGAAAATATTTTAAATCTTTCATTTCTAGAATGAGCATTGTTTTGCAGGAGAAATGGTCTCAGATAATTTTTTAAATTGAGTGGACTTACAAAAAACAGAACTATTAGGCATGATTTGTTGTGTTTTTTATTGAGATGCTTGCTACCTACATTTATATGTTCTTTGTAGAGCAGTAAACTGTTTTCCTTTTCAGACATGAATGAACACAGCTCTAGAAGTCACAGTATCTTCCTGATTAATATTAAACAAGAGAATGTAGAGACTGAAAAAAAACTCAGTGGGAAGCTTTATCTAGTTGATTTGGCTGGGAGTGAAAAGGTAATTGGTTCTTTATTTGTATTATCCACAATTTCCCCGTTATTTGCTTCAGTGTGCAATGGGATAATTTTTATGTCTTTCTATTCCCTGGTTTTAAAGAGCTTTTAAAGTTTCTGATGTTGTGCTAAGATGTTATTAAATTTAACCTTCATTTCTCTGCTCTTTCTTTTCTGATCCTGAAGTCCCCTATTCATGTCACAGGAGGTGTTTTGAATGCCAACCTGATTTATGCCTAATAGACCCTGATGATGACATGAGGCGAGTGTTGGTGTGAACTTAGCCTGGCAAAGGCAGCGGCACAAATGCTGGAGGGACGTGAACTTCTGAGAACAGGAAAGATCTCTGTGTTTTAACAGATTCAAATAGGCCAGGAAGGGGCTTTGACGCTGGAATGTGGCAGGCCTGCCTCTGCAGGTTTGTTTGCTGATAGAAGATCTGGAAAGTGGGGCTCTCCCTGCCTTCCCGGCTTCTCTCTGCAGGAGGCGTGAACTGACCGTGTTCTGTGTGGGCAGCCTCACTCCCTTCAGGCTACGGGGTCTGGAGCCATTGTTTTAGCCACAAGCCCTGACCCTTCTCTGATTTTGTGAGGGTTTTCTTTTGGCATCTGTACCCTGTCCATGCTCTCCCAGGCACTGGCTGAGGCCATACTCCAGACCGAATAGGCTTCCCAGAGCCCTCCCAGCCTCACTTCCATAGCACCACCGAGGTTCCTGCTGCCACACCCCGGCTGGGGGCACTGCCCACCTGGGACAACATCACAGAGCAAGTCTGTGCACAATACCATGTGGCCTTCCTCATCTCTGATGTCATGCTGGCTGTCCCCATCAGGGCCGGCCCTGAAGCTCAGTCACTCTCCCAAACTGTGTCATTGATCCCCACTTACTGCTCCCACCACTGAGTTGCTGGACGCCAAGTTATGGCCACTAACCTCCGTGTGAGCAACGGCCACTTGGATTGTCCTGTCCGCGTTTGTACAGCCTTGCGCAGATCACATGTATCCTCCTAGTTGGCAATCGAAAATCGAACTGGTCCAGGCTTGTAACTTTAAACAGATGCCCACCAGACGGGAGTAGGCAGCAGCATTGCTCACTTCTAGACCGGCCATTAGCAACTAGCATCTGCTTTGCTGCCACACCTGTTGCATGGGTCCAGACAAAGCTCCCAGTGACCCCTTCCCTCTTTCCAAGCTTGCCCCCTTTCCCTTTAGAGCGCAGAGAGGAGTACTTAAGGCCTAAATGCAGCTGAAAAGTGCTTAATGCGGGCAGTTGAGAGTGGAGGCCTGCACAGTGTCAGTGGTTATTACTTATGATATTTATGAGGCATTTTAAAGTTGTGGTCCTGCACGGCATTTCCTGTGCTAACATCTGTTTTCCTTGCCCTAGGTGCATGAATGTATCAGTGTGATCTAGTAGAACAGAGCTCTGGGTCTTAGCCCTGTCTTTCTTAAATGGTGTTCTTCCCTTGGGTGGGCAATTTGACATCCCTGGAGCTCAAAATTTTCTTGTCTGTAAAAGGAAGGCGATTGTACTTGTCTCGCATATTTCATGGAGCTAAGATGCTCAAGTGTGAAAGCACCTTAAACAACACCTTGTGAATAGACTGTTACTATTAATACTCGTGACACAGCAGCTCTGTGATTTCTTCATCTGTAAGCAGGGGACCCACACGTGATTTCCAGAGAAATCTTTGAATTTTTCTTTGGGGGAGAAAACCTCCCCTTGGACATGCATTCATCTCTATCGTTGGGAGTTTCTCCTTTACACAGCATTGAAATCCATCTTCGCACAGTTTAAAATCATTTCCCTGCTTTTCTTTCTTTCTTCAGAGCGCAGCCGCTCCCCGCCGTGTCGTTTGTCCAGTCAGCAGAGCTATGAATCATGTTGAGTTCCCTTTTTTCTAGCATCTGTGAACTGCTTTCTACCTAGAGCAAATGCTGTAAATAGGAAATTACCAGTAAATAACACAGCCCAGGAGGAATGGTGCATGGTCCCTCTAACTGCAGAGGAAAAAAGACAAATTCACTACGTAATATACATTTTCTTGCCTTACATGTCTTGTCGAGTATTTTTCCTTTTGGATGATTGTTCCTTTTTTTTTTTCTTGCTATGGGAATAAGTAGGGAAGGAGCAGACAGTCCGGATAACCATCCCTACCACTTCTTGTCCTTTGCTTGAAGTTGGAGCTTGTAATCTACACTTTCCCTATAGTGCATTCGTTGTGGCTGGGACTGTGTTTTCTCTTAATGCTTCCTGGGCATGGAGACTGTGGTTCAGTCTCGCAGGACCCCAGCTTTTCGGTAGTGACAGCACTTTTGGAGCCTGGTGTCCCTGGACAAATGTCCCCTGGGAAGCATCCGCAGCTCTACACCTGAGGCATCTCAGCTGTTCCCCCTAAAACCTAATTGAGAGGAAAATGGCAACAAGAGAGAACAAATCCCCAGCCTCAGGCACAAGGGACGGTTTTATCACCGTGATTCTTACTTACTTTTATTTTCCCCTGCATTCCAGGAGGATTCACATCAGTCCCTTCCTCCCCGCTTGCCCTCCTGTGAACTGGAATTTTCTCCTCTGTGCTTTTGCTGTCCTGTGCAGCTCACTGTTTTCTCTTCTCCCTGGTAGGTCAGCAAAACTGGTGCCGAGGGAGCTGTTCTCGACGAAGCTAAAAATATCAATAAGTCTTTGTCTGCTCTTGGAAACGTGATCTCTGCCTTGGCAGAAGGGACAGTAAGTGATCCTGTCCCCATCTATTAAATGATATCATGAGAAGTCACCTTTTGGGTTCATGTGCTCTCTTTGCCACACACCCCAGAGATTCAGTTGTTTTTGTTCAGAAAGGGACAGGGGGAATCCTGGCTGTGGACGCCCTGCTTGCTGGGAAATCTAGCGCATTAAAATGAGTGAATGGTGATGCTAATTTCGTATGACCCGGGTGGTCCCAGAATGGGCATTCTAAACTTTGGCAAAGATCCAAAGACCAGGCAACAGATTTTTATTTCACATGTTTCTAAGCCTGGTTCCCATCACTAACTTGCTTGCCTCTGTATTTTCTCTTTGAATGGGCTGTAACAGTCAATATTTTTTCTTTTCCTAAATAGAAAACACACGTGCCATACCGGGACAGCAAGATGACTCGGATTCTTCAGGACTCTCTGGGTGGGAACTGTAGAACCACCATCGTTATTTGCTGTTCTCCCTCGGTGTTCAATGAAGCTGAGACCAAGTCAACGCTAATGTTTGGACAAAGGTGGGCGTGGCCTCTCGGAACCTATGCTCTGAGCTGGGTCTTAGGTGTTAGGAGTGAGTGGCGAGGGGCTCGCGTCAGAGAGGGAACAGAGTGAGGACGCAAGCAGCCTGTTAGTAAATTGCATCTAGCAGGTGACCTGTAAACTTGAGGCATCATTTATTGAGGCCAAAGGAACAGTTACGTTTTAAAGTAATGGGTAGGGGCTTCCCTGGTGGCGCAGTGGTTGAGAGTCCGCCTGCCGTTGCAGGGGACACGGGTTCGTGCCCCTGTCCGGGAGGATCCCACATGCCGCGGAGCGGCTGGGCCCGTGAGCCATGGCCGCTGAGCCTGCGCGTCCGGAGCCTGTGCTCCGCAACGGGAGAGGCCACAACAGTGAGAGGCCCGCGTACCGCAAAAAAAAAATAAATAAATAAAATAAAATAATGGGTAGGAATATGCCTCTCAAAGGTATGATGCCGAAAGAAACAACTCAAGCTTTTTATAGATGTGATTGTTGGTTATTCAGTGGAGTGTTACTTTTGTTCGTCATGGAATTAAGTCTAACTCTCAGGTTCACAGGATTTCAAGTGTATATAACTCGACTGATAACTACCAGTGTTGGTAGTATGATTAGTGGTACCACTGCTACCAGTAACTACTTCAATATTTGGGATCCATTGCAAATTTGCTGATAGAATAACTGAAACTTAGGTGATTGTAGAGTAGTTGCATAAATATAAAAGGGTGGGGAGAAGAAATCCTGATATTCACCCTGAGGGTAGGAGATACAGCATGTATGCTGAGGAAAGGGGGGGATGGCGGCCCTCTTCTCACCTTCAAAAATGTCCAAAGGAGATTTCCTAGATGTCTGAGAATTTTACTAGGTAGGCAGCAAGGACAGTCAGTAGTCCTGCAACAGCATTCGTGGGTATGGGTTAGTTCATCCCTTCCTTTCTTGATCTTTAGTCGTGGTCTGTCAGTTTCAGGTGTTGAGGCCCATCCTCCCTGCATGGCTGCCTCAGGTGCTAGTTCCCAGAGTGCTGGGGTGCTGTGGCTTGGGGCAATCTGAGCATCTTCCATGCTCAATGGGCTGAGCCTGAACCTGAGGTTGGGAGTTGTGGATTCTACTGCTGTCATTCCCTTCAAACAACTGTGTGATCTTTAGACAACTTACCAGTTCTCTGCGGGCTCCAGCTGCCTTATGCGCGGAGCACTCCCCTCTGCCTTCCTCCTGGGAGCGTGTTGTGTGGTTATGCCTGAGAAATCGTTTAAGATGCCTAGCGAAAGGCCAGATGGTGGTCGGCATTCTGAATGGGAGATTGTTATGGCTTGTTTAAACTGCATTAAACCCCAGTCATTTCCTGAACCCTCAACAGAACATAGAATTACCCAGTCATGGCACCTGTGGGATGTCTAAATAAATAATAATTACACGGAATGGTTGTAGAACTAATATATCTTTTAAATTGGATTTGGGTACTTTACTTCCTCTCAGATCACTTCCTTGATTAGCACAATGCTTAGGTCAATGGATTGCAGTAGGATAACACCTACTTTTTTTTTTTTTTTTTTTTTTCCTCCCGGTACGCGGGCCTCTCACTGTTGTGGCCTCTCCTGTTGCAGAGCACAGGCTCCACACCAGGGCACCAGGGAAGCCCACACCTACTTTTTCTTAAGGGTCACGGAATACCTATAAACCTGTATCTGTTTATGGGAAACACAGAGTACTGTGGTGATCATCCTGCCTGCCCCATCTCTCCTGGTTTCTTAAACTTGAGCTTTAACAGTTTCCTCTGAAGACGTGTTTGAGGAAACCAGCACTGAATGCGTTTATAAAGGGAACATCTCTTAAAAAAAATTCTCATCCACAAAGCAAAGATAATCTGAATCTTTGCTAGCCAGAGTCTTCCTGGGGCATGGGCTCTGTCTCAAGGCTGTTGCTGTTGGCAGGCATTTGCAACTGCCTGTAGGAAGAGTTTTAGGTATATAAGTCTGAATGATGATTATCTTTCTTCTGATCTCAGTGAAGCCATCATCAGTATCATCATTATCACTAGTACTTTTTTAAAGGAACTAGTTTGTGCCAGGCATGTCAAAATCCTCAAAGAACTTCTATCAGGTAGGCATCTCTCCCCTTTGTGCAGAGGATGAAATTGAGGCTTTGGTTCCAAGCCATTAGGTCCTGCCCCTGAGACCACACAGCCAGTAAATAACTAAATGTGCGGGATGTTATAGGACCAAGACTATATCATTTGACCCGCAGCCTCTTCCGTGTGGGCTGCTTGATCAGGAACCTTGATGAGCACAGCCCTCTGGGGTCAGTTACTCCAGCTTTGAAGCTAAGCTCTGCTTCTCACCCATTTTTTTCCTCTCATTTCCTTCTCTTGGAGCCTGAATCTCCTTGCCTATAGAAAGAAATATAATAACACCTACTTCTGATAATTATTGGGAGGAGTAAATGAGTTGCTTCAGTTTTTACGTAGCACAAGGGCTGGCGCAGAATAAGATGTCCAGTGATTGCAAGTTCCCCCTTTCCTCCGTCTTTCAACAGGCTTGGGAAAGTCATGGTCATGCATGGGACTGGACTGAACGTGACATAATGTACAAGGATATGGGTGTGATATAAGGATCAGGACTGAATGAAGTAGGAGTAGAATTAAATTTCTGGAATGAATGATTAAAGAAATCCTGCTGAAGAAGACCTAAATAGACATTTCTCCAAAGAAGATACACAGATGGCCAAGAAACACATGAAAGGATGCTCAACATCACTAATCATTAGAGAAATGCAAATCAAAACTATAATGAGGTATCACCTCACACTGGTCAGAATGGCCATCATCAAAAATCTACAAACAATAAATGCTAGAGAGCGTGTGGAGAAAGGGAACCCTCTTGCACTGTTGGTGGGAATGTAAATTGATACAGCCACTATGGAGAGAACAGTATGGAGGTTCCTTAAAGAACTAAAAATAGAGCAACAATATGACCCAGCAATCCCACCACTGGGCCTATATCCTGAGAAAACCATAATTCCAAGAGTCATGTACCGCAATATTCATTGCAGCACTGTTTACAATAGCCAGGGCATGGAAGCAACCTAAGTGTCCATCAACAGATGAATGGATAAAAAAGATGTGGCACATATATACAATAAAAGAAACGAAACTGAGTTATTTGTAGTGAGGTGGATGGACCTAGGGTCCATCATACAGACTGAAGTAAGTCAGAAAGAGAAAAATAAATACCGTATGCTAACATATATATGGAATCTAAAAAAAAAAAAAAAAAAGGTTCTGATGAACCTAGGGCCAGCACAGGAATAAAGACGCAGATGTAGAGAATGGACTTTAGGACACAGGAAGGGGGAAGGGTAAGCTGGGACGAAGTGAGAGAGTAGCATTGACATATATACACTACCAAATGTAAAACAGATAGCTAGTGGGAAGCAGCCGCATAGCACAGGCAGATCAGCTCGGTGCTTTGTGACCACCTAGAAGGGTGGGATAGGGAGGGTGGGAGGGAGACGCAAGAGGGAGTGGATATGGGGATATAGGTATACATATAGCTGATTCACTTTGTTATACAGCAGAAACTAACACAACATTGTAAAGCAATTATACTCCTATAAAGATGTTAAAAAAAATAAAAAGACCCTTAGTATGCATATTAAAAAAAAAAGAAATCCTGCTGATAATTTAGGATTCCAGGAAATAAATAGTATGTCAATTATATTTTCAAATGAAATAGGTTGGTCTATAATCTTTAGTCAGAGTCATCTGGATACTAGGCTCCATGAGGACAAGGACCAGTTTATTACCAGCCTCAGTTGTCCCAACAAGCACCTAGGACAACTAGGACACAGTAGGTGGTCAACAGACAAATGTTATCAAAATGAATGAACAGATGAACCTGATGCTTATTATGTAGGAATCCCTAGAACATTAGAGCGGTTGCTGAACTATGACACCATTATGTCCAGAAATTTGGTTGGGTTTCGATCTGGTTTGTTTTCCTGCCCTTAATTAGAAATGTGTGAAATTTTGTTCTCTTTCCTCCATCTTCGAGTTAGTTAATGGATTCTTCAAAGACATCTAACTTCTCTGTGGGGCCAGTACCCGCTTTATTGTTAACTACACACATTGAACCCAATTACACACAGACATGAGTCTGAACATCAGATTAGACATGGTATCTGATAGCTAATGAGATTAAGCTCTATGAACTCAGAAAAGACTGCCGGGTATATCCCAAATTCAGTGTAATGAGTGTTCATGATATTCTTGTTGCAGGGGTGGCCAAACCTAAGGGCAGCGTGAAGTTCCTTAGTTCTTGCCACGTGGTTCTTTCAAGGACAGGAAGAAAGTCCATGTTTGTTGCTAGGCTATACTGTATTGATGTTCTGAATAAAACAGTAGTAGGTCCTTTGAAGCAGTAGAAACATGACAGAGTGTACAGATGCCTGAGGGCAGCAGAGAGTCAAAAATCCGTCCTCTGTCAGGAAGCTGAACACTTCCTGCTTTAAGGGATGGGGACTCAAATTAGAGCACTTTCACTAATTTTTCTTTTTCATCTGGCTCCCAGAGTTTCATTTTTTAGTCTTTAATTACTCTTCCAAAGTACTTTTTTTTTAAATAAATTTTTTTATTTCTTTATATATTTTTAGCTGTGTTAGGTCTTCGTTTCTGTGTGAGGGCTTTCTCTAGTTGAGGCAAGCGGGGGCCACTCTTCATCGCGGTGCGCAGGGCCTCTCACTATCGCGGCCTCTCTTGTTGCGGAGCACAGGCTCCAGACGCGCAGGTTCATTAGTTGTGGCTCAAGGGCCCAGTCGCTCTGCAGCATGTGGGATCCTCCCAGACCAGGGCTCGAACCTGTGTCCCCTGCATTGGCAGGCAGGTTCTCAACCACTGTGCCACCAGAGAAGCCCCCCCACCTTTTTTTTTTTAATGAAGTGCTGTCAGGCATACTGAAACCTTTGGAGGAAAGGTAATGTGTTCTTTTTTTTTTTCCTTAATAAATTTATTTATTTATTTAATTGCTGCATTGGGTCTTCATCGCTGCACTCAGGCTTTCTCTAGTTGTGGTGAGCAGGGGCTACTCTTTGTTGTGGTGCACCGGCTTCTCATTGCAGTTGTGTCTCTTGTTGCGGAGCACGGGCTCTAGGCACGTGGGCTTCAGTAGTTGTGGCACACGGGCTCAGTAGTTGTGGCTCACGGGCTCTAGAGCACAGGCTCAGTAGTCGTGGCACACGGGCTTAGTTGCTCCATGGCATGTGGGATCGTCCCGGACTAGGGCTTGAACCTGTATCCCCTGCATTGGCAGGCGGATTTTTAACCACTGCGCCACCAGAGAAGTCCCCAAAGTACTTTTATAGCACTATTCAAAAAGGTTATTTTTAAGTTTTAGAAGTGTGAAAATCACCCAGTTATCAATGATCAAGTCACCCAATCATGGAAGCCTATTTAATGTACCTTGATTTGTGATGGTAATGAGGGAAAGGTGGGTCCCCAGGAGGCAGACCAATCAGTTTAGAAAAAGCCTGAATCAGCACATTGTTGACACCAAGGGTTTGATTGATCCAGCATGAATAATTCAAAGGCTTTATTTATATGTTAAAGTGAAAGGAGAATGGATAGTTTAGGAAAAGTAATATTCTTTTTTCTTTTTCCGATATGCACTTTTTGAAAAAAAAAATTGTGCCATTTCACGCTCGGTTTAATGGCAGCTGGATTAGGCAGAGCCTGAGTGCTGTGTGTGCAAAATGCATGTCCCCAGAGCATAAGAACAAGTTCCCTGTGGGACTAGAGCAAGCACTTTGGCCAAGGGAGATGCTTGGCTGCAGGTTTGACATAGGATGGAGAAAGAATCAAATCACCCCCTGTTGGAGGGCCTGTTGCCCAACACCAATAGGGTTAATTTTTGCTCTTGGAGGAGGAAACGCTGTGGATGACAGTTAGTTTAACCAGATGCCAAATCTTTATCCAAGCTGGTCATCTCTTAATGTTTCGCCGGAGATTAAAATTTTTCAAAAGACAAAATTTAAAGCTTTTAATTTCTCCTTCCCTACATCCCTGACTCATGAGCAGGGAAATGGCCTTACCGGGAAATGGGAAGGTGCTTTGCGGCAGTCATGTGTCCAGAAGAAGGTTAGGTGTTTTGTATGGGAACTAGGACCCAGAGCAGATTAGAAGGTGTAATGGTTTTATGTGTTAACTTGACTAGGCTGTAGTAGCCAATTATTTAATCAAACACTAACCTAGGTGTTGCTCTGAAATTTTTTTGTGGATGTGGTTACCACCTACCATCAGTTGACTTTAAGTAAAGCACATTATCCTCCATAATACTGGTGAGCCTCATCCAATCAGATGAAGGCATTAAGAGCAAAAACTGAGGTTTTCTGGAGAGGAAACTCTGCCTCAAGACTGTAACATCGATTTTTGCCTGAGTTTCCAGTGAGCCAATTTCAATAGATAGATAGATAGATAGATAGATAGATAGATAGATAGATAGATAGATAGATAATCCTCTCTGATATATAAGATATCAGATATATAAGATCTCTCTCTCTCTCTCTCTCTCTCTCTCTCTCTCTCTCTCTCTCTCTCTCTATCCTGTTGGTTCTGTTTCTCTGGAGAACCCTGACTGATAGAGAGGGATGCTGGGCTACCCTCTTCCACCCCACAGTGGGAGGATCTCAGTCTCTTTATCTCTTTCTCACGCACACCATTCACCATGTGGAATCATACATTACAGATTTATTCTATGCATTGAAGGTGTGGGTTTGTCTAGAGCTCCTTGTTCAAATGCCACTACTGTCCTGGAGAGGGAAAGAAAATGCTGAAAACAAGAGATAGGAAGGTACCAAGAACAAACATCTTCCTGGCTGTTCCAGGGGAGGCCGAGGTAATTTGAAGAAACTCCAACAGTATGTAGTTTCTATATCATTTAGAACTGATCTTGGCCAGAAAGTACAAATATAAGCAATTATTCAGGAAATAGGTGGGGATGGGATTTAACAGGACATAGAGTGATGTGAACCAGTGGTTCTACGACTTCCCCTCTTCAACAGGTGGTTGATTCAAGTGCCAAATAATGGTGTCATCACATATGGGGGCTTAATGAAGGTGGTAGAAATGCACATGATCAGTAATCTTGGAAGCCTGAGCATGTGGTTCTGAACAAGTAAATTGCGATTTCAGTGACAGAGTAACTGAGAGGTGCTGAGGAGGACATAACAGAACACATGAGGACAGAGGGGTAGAGTCTTCCTCTTTCCATCCTTCAGTGGAATATGTCAGTGTATCCTTTTCTGATGTAACTGTCTTTGTCTGGAGATCTAGGTGGAATATGTACTGTGGCCTCTGCTCTCTGCTGTGCTTGGTCTGCCTTCTCCAAAAATGGTTCACATTCATTAGCTTTGAGATCTTTTAAAAACCGGATCCTGGTTCCCTCCCTATGGGGAGAAGAGATATTCTGTCTGGTGCAGGCCTAGATCATATTATTTAAGTGGTGCTTAACTCTCTAAAGCAAGCTGAAGCAAAGAAAAACTGCAGAACAGATACCCTGATCATTGTACCTTTAAGATTTGGCTCATTCCTGCTAAGTAGGTCTTGCTATTAAGTTGTAAACCTAATATTAATTAAGATTCTTCCCCTAACTAGCCTTTGGTTAGGATTTTGCTCAGTGTCTGCTATGGTCATAGCTTGTGAAACAGGCATTTATTTCTGCATACAGCTTAGGGGATCTGGTTGAAAAACCAAACTGAGGCTCTTGGAAAGTGAAGACCCAAGATACTTTTGTGCTCCCTTGTGAGTGATGAGGTTACACTGGATTAATCATATGTTAGCAGAGTGAGATTGACCCATAAAGATGATGAATGAGCAGCAGTAAGTTCATGGCTATGGTAAGGCTCCCATGGATTATTGGTTTTTTTTTCCTGTATCAAGGAGGTGATGTCCCAAAACTATAGGGCTGGGTGGTATTGCTATTGCTGTATAGCTTCAGCTAGAAAAAATGATAAAACCTGCCTTAAGAGCATTTCTTAATTTCTGCTATCCCATCAATTTTATGTTTCCTTGTTAGCTACCTGAAATTCTTTTGGAAACCAGGCTGAGCAGGAAATGCTCATGGGTCCTGGCACTGTGTCCTGAGTGCCCAGGATCCATGTTTATTCACTGTGTTTGAACAGAGGGTCCAGGTGTAACACTGCTTAGTGTGATTGACAGCTAGCACGTATGTGGAAAATACCAAAATAAAAGAGCAAAGAGTATGAGAGCTGGAAGACACTTGGACATGCTCTACAGTGAACAAGGCAAAACCAAACCAAAACAAAACAAAACTCATCAGACCACTAGCTAATCCACACTGGTGGCAAAATTAGATAGAACCTAATCATTAGGCCCTTTTACTCTGTAGATTTTCCTAAAGTTCATGGTAAGAAGCAAAAAGAGATTATAGATGTTCAACATCCTTTTATTCTAGGTCTCTTGTGGGAGCAAGGGACCAAGACACTCTTTATTCCATTTTGCAAGGTTGGTTTCAACCTCCTAGCTAGGAGAATATTTGTTCTATTAAAAAGAAATAACTCCAGGCACAGAAGCTCAGTATCTCTCTTAGTAACTCTTGTTTCTTCCACAATCTAGAAATTCTTGTATCTGACTTGATTTCTTTCCACATCAGTTTATTTTTCTTAACTTATTTTTGTTGACTATAACATACATATAGTAAAATACATTTAAGTATGCAACTCAGTAAAAATTTAACTATACATGTATATTCACATGTAACCACCACCTGGCATCTTAGAAGCCTGTCCTTGAACCCTCCCAGTCAGTACCCAACTCTCAAGGGTGTTATCCTAACTTCTGTCAACTTAGATTACTGTTTGCTGTCTTTGAACCTGATACAAGTAAAAACATGCAGTATTATTTTGTATCTGGCTTCTTTTATGCAACATTGTATCTTTGAAGTACACTACATTGTTAGGTGTAGGAGTAGTTTAGTTTTCATAGTTATATAATAATATTTTGTTGTATGAATATAGCATGTATGTATCCATTCTACTGTTGATGGTTATTTGGATTTTTTCATCTTGTGGCTATTATAAATGAAGTTGCTATGACATTGGTTGTCATGTCTTTAGGTGAACATATGTCCTCATTTCTGTCAGTTATATACCTATGAGTGGAATTGCTAGCTCATAGGATATAAGATATTTAGTTTTAATAGATAGTACCAAAGAGTTTTCTAAATGATTGGAATAGCTTATACTCCCTCTAGTAGCAATTGAGTATTATAGTCACTGCACATCCTCACCAACACTTGGTATTTTCAGTTTAAAAATTTTTAACCATCCTATTGGGTGTGTAAAAGTATCTTATTGTCATTTCATTTTGCATTTCCCTGAAGGCTAATATTGTTCGGCACCCTTTGTGGGTGTTATTTATTGGCACTTCTTTTGTGAAGTTCCTATTCAGATCTTTGCCCAGTGTTTTCGCCAGTTGTCTGCTTTTTTCTGATTGATTTATAGGGATTATTCTGGATAAGTCCTTTGGCAGATATATGGATTGTTTATATCTTCTCTCACTTTGCAGCTTATGTTTTAATACTTTTAATGGTGACTTTTAATGAAGAGAGGGTTTTAAATTCTTATGAAGTCAAATTTATCTTTTCTTTCTATTCTATTTAAGAAATTAATCTTTGCCTACCCCAAGGTCTTAAAGATACTCTCCTGTTTTCTTCTAGCAGCTTTATTGTTTTACCTTTCACGTTTATGCATATGATTCATCTGTAATATAATTTTTTTTATATTTTATTGAGGGAGTTGATAAAGATTGTCACCTCCAACCCCACCCCAGCACCGTGTACTGAAAGGACCATCCCTTCCCTCTGTGCTATATGCGCACCTTTGTTGTAAATCAAATGGCTACATAGCCGAGTGTCTGTCTCTGGGTAATCTATTCTGTTTCTATTCTAAAGTTTCTGGACTATTTAATCAGTTTTAATTACTGTGGCTTTATAATGTGTTGATATTCCATCCTCTAGCTTTGTCCTTCAAAACTGTCTTTGCTATTCTTGGCCCTCTTTATTTTTATTATAAATCTTAGAATCAGGTTGTCAGTTTCTATAGATACATGCAAAACTCCTGAGATTTTATTTCAGATTATTTAAAATCTGTAGAACACTTTTGGGATCATTAATCTCTCTCCCAATCGGTGTTAGCTGATTTCTTCATGTTCTACCTTTAGTGGATGGAGAGGCATGATGTTTTTGCCTCATTGGGGACTGAATGGAGTCTGTCTAGGACAGCAGCAGGAGACATGGTTTCCCACCATTGTTCTCAGTTCCAAATGGGAGTTGGGTTGTATATCTTCCATCTGCTCCTCTGGATTGTTTCTGTACCATCTCTGCTCTGCTCTGTGCCCTGGGACAGTGACCCGTCTGGACAACTACCATGGGCTCCCTTGCCTCTGGCTTCCAGTCAGGTTCCACCAATGGGGAAGGAACATGGACAGGCAGTCATAAGGAGAGAAGAGAGTGAGGTCAGGGTATTAATTTCTTGACTCCTTCCCTGAAGGGTCACTTTGGGTTGGCTGTGTTCTTAGACTAAAGGCTGTTACAGCTTCTACTGGGAAGACTTCTTCTTTTTTTTTAAGGGTTAAAATTTTTAAAAAATTTGTTCTCTTTTTTAAAAATTGAAGTATAGTTGATGTACAATATTGTATAATTACAGGTGTACAATACAGTGATTCACAATTTTTAAAGGTTATGCTCCATTTATAGTTATTATAAAATATGGGCTATATTCCCTGTGCTATATATCCTTGTAGCTTATTTATTTTATGCATTGTGGTTTGTACCTCTTAATCCCCTACCCCTATCTTGCCCCTCCCCACTTCCCTCTCCCCACTGGTAACCACTAGTTCGTTCTCTGTATCTGTGAGTATGGACAGCCTTCTTCTTATAGCTCCCTCCCTCTGGGACCCCTTTAGCCTAAGGGTGGTAACGGCACCCCCATCACTAATGTGGGGTACCCATTATCCCTTGTTATTTCCCATCACCCTTCCCATACCTTTGTTAAGCTCTTCCCAATTTGAGTAGACTATCTCTTGCCAGGACTCAAGATTACTACAGAAGTGGGAGAAAAAGAATTTTCTCAACAGCTTAAAAGAACTTTGAGAATGAGGTTCAGCTATACAAGGGATAACCTTGTTGGGTCCGCTCACAAAATTGGACTTCTGGCTAAACCTGCCTGAGTATAGCATAAAGGCTCTACTCTTCTCTTTCTAGTATCACTGGAAATCAAGAGACTCTTTATGATGTAAAAAGTAAGATTAGTAGCCTTGGACTTCCCTGGTGGCGCAGTGGTTAAGAATCCGCCTGCCAATGCAGGGGACATGGGTTCGAGCCCTGGTCCGGGAAGATCCCACATGCCGCGGAGCAACTAAGCCCGCGTGCCACAACTACTGAAGCCCGCGCGCCTAGAGCCCGTGCTCCGCAACAAGAGAAGCCACCGCAATAAGAAGCCCACGCACCGCAACGAAGAGTAGCCCCCACTCGCCACAACTAGAGAAAGCCCATGCACAGCAACGAAGACCCAACGTAGCCATAAATAAATTCATTAAAAAGAAAGAAAGCAAATCCCACTGGATCTAGAGACTGGCAGGAAGTAAAGGAGAAATAAAAACAAAAAGGTGAGTTTAGAGCCTTAGGAATAGTGGTGCCATTAATACAGCTAGGAGGGTGATAGGTAAAAGTTCCAGGATCCCTCCTGCTCCCCAAGTCCCAATCTTCTGGCGTGAAAGGAATTTGAGGCTTAATTATATTCATGATTTAGCGAATGCTAGTAGCTATGCTCAGAATTTTTCCCTTATGTTTTTCACCCCAGGGCTAAGACCATCAAGAATACAGTCTCTGTGAACCTGGAGCTGACAGCGGAAGAATGGAAGAAGAAATATGAAAAAGAGAAAGAGAAAAACAAGACTTTGAAGAATGTTCTCCAGCATCTGGAGATGGAGCTAAACAGGTGGAGAAATGGTAAGGAAGAATGAGGCATGAGCGTGTGTTTTTTTTTCCCCTTACAACTCTTGGCATCCTGGGGCACTTAGGAAAGAATGGATGATGGTGGAGCTTGGTCCTGCCTTGCAACCACCCATGTGAACAAGCAGATGTTGTCTTATTCCCTAGCACTCATCCCCGCCCCACCCCATCACTTGGCTGACATACATTCTTTTTTTTTTTTTTTTTTACCCAAACTCCCCGACGGCTTTCGGGGAAAGGGTTTTTAAATTTTTTTTGCTTTATTTTTTGGCTGCATTGGGTCTTCGTTGCTGCGCGTGGGCTTTCTCTAGTTGTGGTGAGCGGGGGCTACGCTTCGTTGCGGTGCGCGGGCTGCTCGTTGCGGTGGCTTCTCTTGTTGCGGAGGAGCATGGGATCTAGGCACGCGGGCTTCTGTAGTTGTGGCACATGGGCTCAGTAGCTGTGGCTTGCGGGCTCTAGAGCGCAGGCTCAGTAGTCGTGGCGCACGGACTTAGCTGCTCCGTGACATGTGGGCTCTTTCCCGGACCAGGGCTCAAACCCGTGTCCCCTGCATTGGCAGGCGGATTCTTAACCGTTGCACCACCAGGGAAGCCCCTGACATACATTCTTAGTGTGGGCAAGTGACTGTTTACAAGGTTCCCTTAATATATTTGCAGTGAGATGCGCTTCTATCTATTACTGTAATTCACTCCCTGGTAGCCATATTTGAGGTTTAGAGGGCAGTGCCCAAGACTTTGGGGGCTCTGATTGCTTTTGATTAAATGAAAAATATCATTCTCTCCTTTGTGAGTCTTATAATCGATTTGGGGTTAAAAGTCACCGCTGGCAAATATTTGCATTTTTATTTGCCCAATTCATCTTCATGCTCTGCTTCTTCAGAGCCAGAAATAGAGGATTCCTGAAGAAACTCTGTCCTAAAATGGAGCCTTAAAGGCTTGTTTCGTGACTCATTTTTCTTATTCCCTGAAACATTCTTTCTGGTTTGTTCTGCTCGAAGAAAACATCTCAGAGGGCTGACATGCAGTGGTGGGTGGGAGTGGGCGAGGTGCTGAAGAAGGGTTTCCAGATCCAGGCTCGGACGGATTATTTTACTGGTTTTCGCTTGGTGACGGAGGTTAGAAGGTAGAAGTCCCCCCCTTTTTTTTTTCACCGAAACAAGGCAGCTTGGTGTGTGTGTGTAGGGGAATAGTGGATCGTTGGAGGTTGTTCTTCAGATTCTCTGCTGCCGCGTTTGGTACTTATTTCAGGTGCTGCATCAGATCTCAGTCTTGGGTAAGTGCAGGAGCCTCGGGGCGGCTGTGCAGGTTTGGCAGGTAACCTGCCTGCTTATAACTGCAGAGTTCACAGCAGATCGTCTTGTGATTATATGTTTGCCACTGTTTTTGCTAGGAAGGGTGGGGTGTCCATGAGCTACCGTTCAATTGAAAAAACAATTATGTGGCCAACCAGGATTCAGGAGAGGTTCAAGAACTGACCTAGTAGCCTAAATAACACAATTCTTTTCTTTTGGGGAGATTTTCTAGCTGCACAAGTGTTTTGAAAGCTGCTAGAATTACTGAATAATTCAGCACCTGCGGCTTGTGGATGACTCCTTGAAATTTGGCAGGAGTAGGAGAGTGGGGAGGAGTGCTTGGCAAGGCAGGGAGAGGCTGTATGAAATTTTGTTCTATTTCTGGGATTCTCTTGGGTCACTTCTCTGCTGGGCCACTGGAACATTCAGTAAAGCCTTTTGACAAGGGGAGGGGGAACTGGCCTTAGAAACACCGTGGTGTGGGCAACTAACCTTGTTTTTTTCTTTTCTTTCCTGTCCTTTGCCAAGCTCCAACCCTCCAGTTCTCCATCCCTCAGTCAGCTGTCCTCTGGGGTCTGCGCACTGCCCTGTTTGCCTAACCCACGCTCATGCCTTGCATCTCTTTTGGGCGCTCTCCCCTGCTCTTGGATTGTTCACTTGGCATCATTTTAATTCTTTGTCCCACCTTGCAGATCCACTCAGAAATTTACTGTTTTCCATGCCCTACAGCGTGAGATCCTACCTAAGCCCTTAACTTACATAATTCAGGAGAACTAATGTATGGTTTCTGACACGTGACAGACTTTCATAAATGTCTGTTAAGTAAGCATGTGTTTAATGCAGTGCCGGAGATTAAAAGGTGAGCAGTCAGGCATGGTCTCTGCCCTCACGGAGCTTACAGGCTGGTGGGGGAGATAGGCTCCAACCGCGATGAATAACCATGTGATGCTAGTCTGTGCTGTTCATCCAGAAGGGAAAGTATAAGGTGCTAAGAGTTATTACAGCAGAGGGCCCTGAGCTTGACTCAAGTCAGCAAAGATTTCCCCCAATAAGTGACCTAGGGAATAAGATCTGAGAGAAACAGAGCAGTTAGCTGAGCAAAATAGGTGAGGGTGGAAGTGCGGGTAGGGTGGGAGGAGCCAGGTTTACAATGACCCTGAGGGGCGGGAGCGAAGGCCAGTGTGGAGATCTGGGGCTGGGCGAGACCGGCTGAGATGGGTGAGAGAGGGACAGGCAGGCCCGTACAGGGCTATGTAGTCCTTGTTCAGGATTTTGGTCATTATCTTGGAAGTAGTGAGAAGCCATTCAAGGTTATTCAGCTTCAGATCGTATGATGAGATTTGCATTTTTGAAGATCCATTGGTTGTGTTGGAGGATGGAGTGGAGGGCGTGGGAAGAGGGCTAGGACCTGGGGTGGTTTTCCAGGGATGAGATTATAGTCGTTGAATTGAGAGACAGGGCAGTGGAAAGGGAGAGAGATGGATGGACCGGAACGTATTTAGGAGGTGAAATCAGCAGGGCTTGGTGAGGAGTAGGCTGTAGGGAGAAAGAGTGTCAAGTTTCCTAGCTTGCTGAGTTGGATGGAGGGCAGAACTGCTCACTGAGACAAGAAACACAGGAGGAGAACCAGAAGGGAGGCAAGGGAGGTGAGGAGGGGAGTTTGAGGTGCCCATGCAACATCCAGGTGAAAATGCCAAATAAGAAGTTAGGTCTGGAGCTCAGGGGGGCTGCCATGGATCTTTTGGAGGTAATTGAAGGCATAGGTAGGGGTGAGGTCCTCTATAGACTCCTGAAGAGAGGAAAGGGAAGAGAAGAGGGGGAGGGTCTTGAGAAACCCCTCCACTTACCCCCACCATTACCATGTAATCACTGAGTGATTAAGAGTAGGGAGATCGATGGAGCTCTCCTGTCCGGCAAGCTAACACTTTTTTTTTCTGGAAGCAAAAGTTTTCAAATGCAGAGAACCTACTGTAGTGGTATAAAAATGTCAGGCAGGAAAGGAGGCAGGTGGAGGCATGGTGGAGTGGTCCTTTGACCAGGTATCAGTGAAGAACTATTTTAAGGATGAACTGCACATCCAACCAAACCCGGAGGCTTTCTGTCCTGTTCCGAGACTAGGCGTTTAATCCTCCAGCAGCCCTTGAGGCAGGATAGGAGACTCGTCCAAGGTGACTCCACAGGGCACTTGACTCCTGAATTCATTCTCTTTCCCTTGTGGGTGCAGCCTGCGTGCAGCCCTGGTGGTTTGTGTTTAGGCCACGGAGGTGAGTGTGAAAAGAAGGGGCTGGAATTCCTTCCGTGGGGTGTCCCGTGCACCCTGATTCCTCATGGTCACGAGGGCACGGCTGGGATGGGTCAGCTAGAGAGCAGGGATTTTGAAAGGTGGCGTGGAGAGAAGAGGCAGTGCCCTCCACTAAAACCCAAGTGGCAGGATATTTCCAACTTTCTTTTGAAATTTGGTACGCACATTGGTTCTAAACTTGTGGGAGGGCAGCCGCTGAGTTCCCTGCGGTGACGGCTCCGCATGAATATTCCCAGGTTGCAGTCAGAACGTGATAAAGGAGCGTTGTCAGCTGTGTGCACCCTCCCTAGGGAAAGAGATTCCTTTCCTTGCACAGTGTTTATAATTTAAAAATTTGGCTGCTCCACTCCAGCGGTAGGAGAGCAGGAGAGGAGGAGTGTGGCAGGAAAAAGCATGCATAAGTGTGCATGCCTGTGCTTTTGCCTGTTTGCTGTTATACAGAATGAGGTAGGAATACAAAGGACTAGGAAAGGCAAAATAATATGATGTCTCAGAGGCCAGTTGGGCCCAGGCAGATACTGTAAATAAGTGAAGAGCGGTACGTCTGATACAGTTGGCCACAGGAGAGAGCATTCCCTGCCCAAAGTCATTCAAAAGCCATGAAATACTATCCTGTTACGTGCCTATAGGCTGGTCCTCACCCCATCCCCACCTATATTCTTATAGCTTAATGGGCTATTTCCGATGCGAGCCTGGCGGTTTTCTCCACTGGGTATAGTAGAACATTGATTCTCAGAACGTGTCCTGGGACTCATAGTAATGCACACATACCACACCAAGCCTTCATTCATTTCTGCCACTGCCATTCAGGCAGCGTGGCCCAGGGCATGTGCGTGGGAGCTTAAGGAGGGGGGGGGTCACACCTTGTTTTTACAAAGCAGGAGTGGGGAGAACCCCCCACTCTCCTGGCTCCATTCCCCACTGGGCCAGTGAAGGTCCTGCCAGCTTAAACAAAAAGAGAAAGCAGGGAACTACATTCAGTATCTTGTAATAACCTATAACGGAAAAGAATCTGAAAAAGAATAGACGTGTATGTATAACTGAATCACTTTGGTGTATGCCTGAAACTAACACAACTTTGTAAATCAGCTATTCTTCAATTAAAAAAAGAAAGGCTATGAGTGACTCACAGAACTGAAAGAACAGCTGAGGAACTGTGCTTATAAGGGGCCACACCTGGAGTGGATCCCCTCTAAATGTGTTTCCATCCTTGTCTCGTGCCTTGGAGAGCCAGAGGCCCTGGAGAGACGGAGGATACTGCACTGGGTGGTGTGCTTTGTCTGGGGAAGGACAAAGGACACCCTGATGTGTTGTCTGACCAAGACTACATGCACTGAAGGGGGTAATTCCTCACAAGGCAGTCAAGGTGCTGTTGTGAGAATGGCTGTTGAGTGTCTGAAAAACAACACATGTCCACCACAATCTCCTAGTGACATCTTGTGGGCTAAAATCGACGGGCAGTCTTTCTGCAAATCTGGAGGCTCTGTCGGCAACTTTAGCCTCATGGAAATTTGTTCAGCCTACTTGCTTAAGGACAGATAGAGGGAGTGGGCAGCTGTCACAAATAGGATCTTTCTTTTTTTCCAGCTCTGTTGCTTGTTGGTCGTATGTACAGAAAGGATTCGAACCATCCTGTAAGTGGGGATAGATTTAGGTAGTTCAGCTTCCAGTTCACCGCTGCCCCCTCCTCCTCAATCCATCAAAAAAGACTCTAGACAAGAGGACGGGGAAGGAGGGCTGAAGGCCTAGGGGCCTGATGCTTAGAGACGGGTTGAAGCCATAGTTCCCAGTCTCTGCCAGGTCAGTCTTTACACATGCCCTTTTCTCTGGTACTTCTTTGAATTTTGTTCTTTAAAAAAAATGATAACTTTTTACAAGGGCTTCAGTCAGAAAAAGAGGCCCTGAATATCCAGGTGTCAGAAGTGCAGGGAAATGACCTGGTGAAACTGCATATCTGCAGCATCTCTTGCATAATATAGTATTTTCTAACAGAGTGGATATAGATTTACCCCATCTGCTGAAGTCATGCAAAGAAATTATTTCATCACAATCTGAGAAGGTGTGGAAAAATCTGCAATCTCTAGAGCAGATTTGTTCACCAGACTTAAAACCCACCAGGCCAGCAGGCTTGGTTCTCTAAGTAGCTAAATCTGTAACCTCGAGGCTGATGGGGGCTCTGTGGAACTGTGCAGCCTCCGTAGTTGGGACACAATTTGCTTTTTTGGCATTAAATATGTAGAAGATGCTGGCCCCCCTCTCAGACTCATGATTATTGTAGAACTTCAGAAGTTAGCATTTCATTTGAGAGGTCTAATTTGTTAGGCCCTCTTCCTTCTTTTGAGAGCACAATGAAACACTAATAGAAATACTGATCGCTAGGAGAATCGTGTGGCCTGTTTAAGAAGAATGTAAAGAGGATGCAGAGTCCTGGGTGACCAGTTTATTAGAAAATTACTGTAGAAAGGATTAGAGAATGTCTTAAGCTTCTTACAATATTTTGAGGAAATAGGGTAAAAGATGCTATTTGAGTGCAAAATAATCCCATAAAGGAATGATTTTTTTTAAACCTCCCATTTATATAATGACATCTTGTATCCAGCTTCTCTTACCCTCTGGCAACTTAAAGATTTCCTTTTCATTTCTTTGATATAGAAATTACCTGCCATTAGGTCTGCCACTGGGCCTGTTTAATTGGTATTAAAAGAGAGTGCCTCCTTTGCCAGATCTGATCTGGTTTCTGGCGGAAGCTGTGAGTGACCAGCCAATCTTTGCCCTGGAGTTGCAGAGAGAAGCCAATTACCTTACTGTGTTCTCCAGAGGCTTTAGGGACTCAACTTATGAAAAGGATAACTAGCTTGTTGCTACTTCATGTGTGAAATTTTAATGAATTACTGGCAGCCTAATGGTTTTCCTTCTTTCTTTCTTTCTTTTTTTTTTTTGAAAAAACAAAACCCCAAAAAGCCTGTTTTAGCATTTTTTAACTAATAGCACTAACAAGAATTTTTGATTAGTCTGTCATTCTTATTTATTGCAATTGATGGATTTCTACTTTTTGTGGAAATGTTATTTATGCCCTCTGGGGGGTTTTCATTTTATAATTAAAGTGCTCTGCAACCTTACAGGTATGCTCCAACTGAATGCTCCTGTGTACACACAAATCGTTTTAGTCCTTAAAGGTAATTACATCTGACAATAGGAAATTAGGAAATGCCAGAATGCTTATATAAAAAAGGGAAATGTTTCTTGGGGGGGGTGGGAGGCAGAGTTTTCATTCTAAAATATCAGCTGCTTTACAATATTATAAGCTCTTTCCTTATAGACAGCAGGTATAAATCCTCAAGGGATAAACTAAGAGAAATTTGCTTTTCATGCAAAGGAGAATAAAAATAAAAATAGATGCTAATCTTCATTTGTGATCCTTTTCTTGTTCTCCTACCTCCAGTTTTAGGGCATTATTTCTCCAGGGTTTGTTTGCAGCTGTCTTCTGTGTTACAATCGGTTATTCTGTAATCACCTCATGGGGGCTTCTCTGGAGACCCCATCCGCTGCATTGCAGGGAATATTCTCCATTAATGCTGTGAGATTGCCATGGAGACAGATTGCCTAGTGTCAGGTCCTGCATAGTGCTGGGAATTTACAATCCCCAGACGTGTCTGTGAGCTGGACAGTGTAGTTACCAGGGACGCTCCTGGAAGTCATTTCCTCGGTCCTTTGAAGGGCAGCAGTGTTTGGAAAAACCTGTTCTTGGTTCCTCTCTGGGCAGGAGCTGTGCTCTCCCCCAGACACCCCCTGCTTTTGTTCCTGCATGTTGCTGCTTTGTTCTTCTCTGCCTGAAGGGCTGCTGCAAAAAATAATCCTGACTGCCTGACCTTTAGAATAAAAACTGGGATGGGCTCGCTGTTTAGATGTAGTTTTGTGGGGGACATGTTGATGCTTCGATTCAGAGAATTGTTCAAGGGAAACCAGAAAACCTGCTATAGGTTTCAAATATTGTTTTCACAATAATAAAAATAAACCCAAGCTAGTGGGAAGCAGCGTATAGCACAGGGAGATCAGCTCCGTGCTTTGTGACCACCTAGAGGGGTGGGCTAAGGAGAGTCGGAGGGAGACGTAAGAGGGAGGAGATATGGGGATATATGTATACGTATAGCTGATTCACTTTGTTATGCAGCAGAAACTAACACAACATTGTAAAGCAATTATACTCCAGTAAAGATGTTAAAAATAAAAAGAAATAAATAAACCCTAAAGGCACTCGTATGGCTGTATTGTATTTTGGGGGGGAAATGAGCTCTAACTACCAAAGGTATTGTGAAGACCCCAGAAACACTAATCTCAGGATAAGTAAAAATGATACTTTATCTGCAAAACCTAAAAAGTTGACAACTCGTCAGGAAGAGGAGGGGATAAGAGATGGACTTCAGTGTTTTTTACATATACTAGTTTAATTAATCTTTAGAACAGTGCTGTGTTAAAGGCATCGTTATTTCCTCGCCTTTACAAAAAGCAAGAGGTTAAGCAGGAAATGGCTTGATAGTAGCTAGATCTGTAGAAGGTGCAGGGTGGCTTAGTGTCCAGCTTTGGCACTGACCATGTTTATGCAGTGTCTGTTGGTCACTTTCAGATGCCTCAGAGGAGTGTTGGCTAGCTTGTTGAACCTCTCTAAACTGGGACAACTCTGGAACTTCGTAATGCTATAACTTCTCAGTGGAAGAAGAGGGCAGCTTTAGGGGTAGTCAAGCCTGTGACTTTTGGTTAGAGCAGGTCACCCACTGCTAAGTTGTGGGATTTAGCCCTGACTCCTGCCCACCCAGACAAATGGAAATATGCACTGGGCAACTCCTTAACTCACCCCAACCTCACGATATCACTGCCTCTGTGGCCGTTTGGAAGCAAAGAATGCAGGGAATATGTCCTTTTCAGATGTTTTTGTATCTTACCTCTGGACTTGGGCTGAATTGGCCTGTGGACAATATGACTATATTCTGGCTGGTTTCTGGTCCAGTGCAGTTAAGAATTTCATCTTCATTATGCTTTAGCTGGAAGATCAATTCATACTGCACTGGATTGCCCTGTTCACAAATTTCAGAAGCTAGGATTGAAAAATTAGGGATACAGTCATGATCCAAGTGGGGGAAGGACATTTACCAAAGTGTTAGTGGTGAAATTCTCTAGAGAAGGAACAGAGTTGGGAGGTAGAGGAGAAGGAGGGCTTTCAAGTTTTAGTATATACTCTATGGTTAAAAAAAGATATTTACATATGTATTTTTATAATTATATATATATATATAATGTTTTGAAGCACACACACACACACACACACACAAATCCTTAGGAACTAGAACACGGTACTGCTTTTATAGCCCATGGACATAGCAGGCTGTAGATAATATAGATCCTTTAATTGGATGAAATCCGGTCTGCACACTAAGGTTGTTGATGGATGCTTCAAACCAGGAATTGGAACTGAATGAAATAATGATTTGGTTCAGATTCAATTCAAAGGCTACTTAGATATTCTGGTTTTGTTTCAGGTCAATAATTTTAGAAAAAGGCTTAGGTACAGTACAGTGTAGTTGAGCTTCAGAAGAAGAAAAGGTTGGCTCAGTTTTGTATTCAGCAAAGTAATCATTTATTCCAGGCTTTGCTTCAAGTTGCTGCTTCAAATGGAACTGTGATACCAAGGTGAAATCATTGAGTGTTAATTTTATTTGACGTGGAGGCCCATGGTACCGTTTTGTGATTATTAAGTGAGATAATGGAGTCTTAAGCAGCAAAGCTAACCCATCACAAAGTGCTTTGTTTATATTGAGATAAATGTACACAATCAGTGTTCAGGTGGGTTTCTTGAGACTTGATATATACTGTTCGTGAAGCCATGGATTAGTTCAGTTCTTCTCTCCTTTGTTTTGGGGTATCTTTTTTTTTTTTTTTTTTTTTTTTTTCCTGTGAGAAATTCCCTCTGGCTCAGGACAGTTTTCCTGGGGAATTTCCACAGAATGCATTTTACGGGCTGAGAACTGGGTGAGGCTTGGAACGTTGCAGACACTCACTGATTGTAGCAAACTGAGTGTGAAACTGATGGTAAACATTGTGATGGAAAAGTATGTTTGGTTTTGGTTTGCTTTCCAAGAAGATATTTAAAAGACACAGTTGAGCCACATGGTTTTCCTAGACTACTTTTTATGCAGTCTGTCTTTGCAAGGTGGTTTTCTTGTTGGGGATAGCCGTTGACCAGCTTGAGAACTTCACCTTTTCCCTCAGTTTGCATGGTCACATTTGGTACTACTTCCTTCGAAGACCCCATAAATGCTCCTCTGCAGACCAAGAAGCCGTATGCAGAGTGTCTGCATGATACTCTAGATGGGCTGCTTTTTCTTTCCTGGGATTACCTGATATCACAAGAAATTATTCTATTTGAACTCTCCAGTTGAGACAATTAATTCTGACGTCCTGGGGGACAGAGTGGTATAGTGGGATGTGTGTTTGTGCGATGTCAGTCAGAGTTCCCGGGTCCGGGTCTACCCTGACTTCCTGTTTCAGAGTCAGAGATTCTCAGAGTCTGAGGATTTGGGCCCCACGCTGTTCTATTAACAATGGCGAATTTGTTCCTTGATTTGGCTGTTTCTATGAATGAAACAGTAACCTAATTAATTGTAATTAGGATGCCTCAGAGGTCTGTTTCCCTTTGAATCAATCGCTAGAGAGAATATGTTTCTAGTAAAGCCCTAGCATATTCCTCAACAAAGAAAACTGAATGCAAAATTTCTGGGTATCGCTGCAAAGTTGGAGAGCTTGTGTGGTTGATGGAACCAGTTTCCTTCAGTGATGCATCACGGGGGGGAGGGAGTGTTACATAGTCTCCTTCTTCCTTAGACCCATTTTGGTCAATTCACTATGACCTTTCTTGTCAAATAGAAAGAACACAAGCTATAACTCTATGCCACAGCTCCTTATTGTGTCCTCTGTGTCTTTTTCACGGGGGTGACTATTTTTGGAACTCTTCCTGGAGGGCTGCATGCTGAATTTCTTCAATCCCTAACTCCTCTCGGCTGTGCTTTGCAGGAGAAGCTGTGCCTGAGGATGAACAGATCAGTGCTAAGGACCAGAAGCCCCTGGAGCCCTGTGATAACACCCCCATCATAGACAACATTGTTCCTGTGGTTGCTGGCATCTCTGCAGAGGAGAAGGAGAAGTATGATGAGGAGATCTCCAGTCTCTACCGACAACTGGATGATAAGGTCTGTAGTCAGAGATTATAGACCTCACGCTGGTACAAAAACTAAAAGTAGCAGGTCCTAGATTTACTGGCCAGAAGCAGCTCAAGCCCCCCAGAACTGATGTAGGGCTGCAGACTGATGTTTGTGCCTGTCTTCCTAGTATTTACCCTAGCTCTTCATTGGGCAGACTCGGGGAACTGGATTCATGTGGAATGGAAACTTGATTGGAAGAGTGGAGTGTTGACCTGGGTAGACAGCGTCTTCACATCTAGAAATCGGATGGGGCCTTATCACTGCATGAGAGTGGAGGCTGCGTGATCTTTCTTTAATTGTCCCTTGTTTTCTTCTCTGGGCCTGTCCATCACCTCTTGGAAATTCCAGCAGTGTCCCAGCTATAGGGGCAAAGGTAGTAGCTCCCAAAACTCAGGTGTGTACTTTAATTATGTAGCTCTGAGACCCTGGAATGAGGAGCCAGTAGTAGCAGCATCAGTAAGGCTGTTTTCAGGGGCATCCTCTTGAACGAAGTAGTTTGGACATGCTGGGATGTCTAATTTCATGGCAAACTTTTGGGACTCAAAGAACCATGTCAGTGCACAAATTGGAATAAAGGAAAAGAGATCTTGGAGAACACTGTATCATTCATTCCCAGAGAAGGTCGGGTTAGGAATCCCAGAGGCAAAGGAAATTAAATGGATGTTTCACGTGATCTTGGCATATTGCCCTTGGAATATCTAAATCCTTTCAGTTCATTTCATCAAGGTTGCTGATATTTTTAGTCTGATTTAATCTTTTCTGCTGTGGTTCAGCTCAGAGTGCTTGGGGACACCTCTGGCTTGGATGAAACAGCTTTGTTATGTTAACGTTGTCATTAATCTTACAGGCCTGTCTCTTCTGAGTAAAGCTCAGAGTCTGGTATCACCTTCACAAGGGAAATGTGACTGGTTGCCACGAGGAAGCTGGCTCTCTTTGTGCTCATGACTCTGGGGGTTTGCATTATAACTGCAGTGTTAAACTGGGGTCACCCTACCCTTTGGGTAACATTTAATAAGATAGTCATACCGTGAGAGCTGGGTTAATTACTCTTTAGGCACTAGACATAGTTACCCTTCCATTTCTACCCAGGTGTTTTATGTAAAACCTCAAACAAAATGAGAGAAAAGGGAGATCAGTAAGTTAGTGAATAGTGTATGTGGATTTCTCCAAAGAAATGCTATTGTTTAATAGCATTTAGAATTGATGGTTCATTTTTAGTATCCCCAAAGAATCCTGGATGCGGGGTGATAACCTGACTCTGCTCTCTGTTCTCTGTGAATAGAAGCCCGCAGTGATTGGAATTAGGATCTTTTACCTTGGCAGCACGAGGATTTCTCTTTGCTCTGAGGGAGACTTTAGAGTCTTGAATCCAGCTCCTGAAGTGTAGGAAATGCCAGGCCTTGGCAGTTCTCAGCTGGTAGCTGGCAGAGCTGACCCTAGAGCCTCTGCCTCCTAATGACCAACCTAGGACATTTTCTGTTATATCATTTTCCTTTAGCGTGTCTTTTGAAAACCCTGTTAAGCACACATTTTGAGGTTAGCATGTGTGGTCCATCACGGGGTGAGGCTGAGAGATCTGGGAGAGAACTGAGGCCCAGAGCCTCAGCCTGGGGAGGGGGGCACCAAAGCTAGTGGTTTGACCTTCCTATCTATACCCAAGGATGGCCTGATTATGACTTGTCAGCTGTCATTCTAATTTGTCCCTCTCTTAAAGGTTCTAGGAGCTATTTCATGCTTCTGATGAGGTAGGTGGTGTGATACTTTTGAGAATGCATGAGTCGGGACAGGGCACCTTCATAGATTATTAGTGGCAGCGCTGAAAGTGTCTAAGTCTAGATGAGAGGCTAGCCCAGGGTGGTTAGATGACTTACATCACCTCTAGGTGGCAGAGCTGCAGTGAGATTACATATCTTTGACTCCCCAGTCCAGTGCTCATCCCATTTTGGCCTTAGCCCTTGAAATGAGGAACTTTTCAGCCCTAATGAATTTGTCTAGAATGTGGTGGGAGAAAGACTATGCAGTCTACCCCCTGCTGCCCCCTCTGTCCCTCCGTGCTGCCCCTCCAGGGCTCTAAGGACAGGTGCTCTTCCAGGGCAGCTCTGTGTGATGGAAAAGCATGCACTTTATTATTATTTTTTAATACTTAATTTTTTTTTCCTACGGAAGTATAACTGATTTACAGTGTAGTGCCAATCTCTGCTGTACAGCAAAGTGACTCAGTTTTATACATATAGACATTCTTTTTAAATATTCTTTCCCATTATGGTTTATCCCAGACTAATTTGTGCTTTGGGCTCAATAGCTTCTTGAAGGCTGGCTTTGTATCGCAACTTTTTTCACTTCTCATAGCACAAAGTATAGAATCTTACACATGCTGGAGTCAAAAATATTTGTTGAGTGAATGATGAGTGTAATTAATCAGTAAGGATATACAGAGCCCTTGCCATGTATGGCACTGCACTTGTCACCATAAATGGGCAAGTACAAAATACCATCAGTGTTCTTAAAGAACTTAGGAATAGAAACAGGTAGACACAAGAGGAATACCTGGTGTACAATATAAAAAGTCCTCACATTTCATTACTTCCTTTGTTCAATCATATAATGATGCCTAAAAATGCTTATTCACCACTTCTCTCAAGACATCCTAGTATTCTAATGCATTAATCTTTCTTGGAAATGCCGCAACTGTTCACAACTCTATGCCTATGCACATGTTGTTCCCTGGGCATAGAAAGATTTCCTCTCACTTTCTTAAAGCAACCTTCTGTCCTTTAACTAAATTCCAGGGTCAACTCCTCCATGAAGCCTCTTCCAGTCTCCTGCTTAGAGTTACTATCTCATTCTACAGTATTGCTTACATGCATGTAACAGCCCTTACCATATTCTGTTTTATGTAATTACATTATCAGGTACTGGGTATGAAAACAGTGTGCTTTGAGTTGAATTATTTGTTCAATCTCTGCTGTACAGCAAAGTGACTCAGTTATACACGTATAGACATTCTTTTTTTTAATATCCTTTTCCATTATGGTTTATCACAGGATATTGAATATAGTTCCCTATATTCAGTATAGGGACCTATACAGTAGGACCTTGTTGTTTATCCATCCTATATATAATAGTTTACATCTGCTAATCCCAGACTTCCAGTCCTTCCCCCACCCCCGCCTTGGCAACCACAAGTCTGTTCTCTATGTCTGTGAGTCTATTTCTGTTTTGTAGATAGGTTTATCTGTTCCGTATTTTAGATTCCACATGCAAGTGATATCGTATGGTATTTGTCTTTCTCTTTCTGACTTACTTCACTTAGTATGATAATCTCTAGTTGCATCCACATTGCTGCAAATGGCATTATTTCATTCTTTTTATGGCTGAGTAGTATTCCACTGTATATATACGTACCACATCTTCTTTATCCATTCATCTGTCGATGGACATTTAGGTTGTTTCCAAAAAGCATGTACTTTAGAGTCAGACCTGTGAGTTAACAATGCTGAGACCTGGGCTGATGACCCACCTGCTGAAGATGTTTTTCTCATCTGCAACATGGAGTTCACATCTGTTACTTTAAAAGGTTTCATTGGGGAGTAAAAGTTTCTAAGACATAGCAGATGCTCAATAAATATTGGTTTCTTTCTTTTCTGTCTTCTCCCTTTGTTTGCTTAAGGGAGAAGCCACATTATATATGGTATCAGAGGGGTGGTGGTGCAGAGGTGGGCTGAAAGCAGAGTTGTAAGATAGGCAGCTCAGCACTGGCACTGTCTCTCTTATTCCCCATCACCTCTCCAGAGCTTCTGTACTGTTGGAGTTGTAAGAGAGGAGTTAAGTGTAAGTAGAAGTAGAAGGTGAACCTCATTTCACTGATTACCATTGCAACAAAAACGTCTTTATAATTAAAGGTGACCAGTGACCTGTTGATGGCTCACTTATTTTATTTCAAATACCAGAATATTTTTTGAAAGGTGCCTGGAAAACCATTATCCATAGACAGATCTTAACAGTTGGCATCAGAGTGAGCCTGTGTAAACATGTTCTAAGAGATGCACTTGAATGTATAGATATAGACTGCACAGCACATCTTACTCTGAAAGTTTTGAAAATTAAAGAAAAAATCACAGTAGTCTATGCTAATTTCTTAGAGAAGTTGCCTTAAGAAAGGGTAAGTGTAGTTTTGGAAATGTCTCTGATATAAGTGATTCATGTCCTTATAATGTAATCCTTGTTCTTCATCCTTCCCGGATGGGCTAAGGGCCCTTGGTTTCTCACGGTACCTCAAAAATCACTGCATTGCAGCCCTTCACCTGTCAGGAGCAAGCCTGTGTCTCAGGCTTTGGAATGAACACAGTATAAGAACAAAGCACTTGCACTACTGTTTTGCTTCTCTTGTGATTTATATCACTTGTAGCTGTTGCTCATATGTCCCAGGGGAAGAGATGGTAGCTCCCCCATGTTAAACTTCTTGAGTCTTTTATGTTAAGATGTTTAATATTTATGTGCGGAGGAACATAAGCACAAAATTGTTCCTGGTAAATGACATTCTAAGTTTATAAACTAGAAGAGAAAATATGCCCAACATATAGTCTTCTCACTGTGGAAGTACCATTTTTGGGGGGAGGTTTCACTCTGATATAACTTCCCTAACTCTCCTGCCAGAAATCTGACTTGAAGTATTTTTTAGAAGCATTAAAGAATTTTAAATTGTAAAACAATTTTCAAAACTTCAGCGTAAGATGTGCTGTGCAGTCTATATCTGTACATTCAAGTGCCTCTCTTAGAACATGTTTACACAGGCTTGATGCCAGCTGTTAAGATCTAGTCCGTGGATGATAGGTTTCCGAGCACTTTTCGGAAAATATTCTGGTATTTGAATTTTCTTACACATAAAATAGGTGAGTTAGTGTAAAAAGTTCAGTAGAAACAGGATCTCCCTGAGCAGAGAAATAAGCCCCAAAGATGTTCTACACAAAGGAAAAGGAGATGCAGATCTCATAATATTGGTGTTAGAATTTTCTTGCTCCATGGAAAGCATCAAGTTGTGATTTAATAGATTTTTACATTTAATCTGATTTAAATGGATGCACAGACACGACCAAACAGGCAGGAAAATATCCCATGGGAAACTGAGGTTCTGCCGCCTAGACCCTTGAGTTTACCCTCTTCCCTCCTGCCCTGGAAAAGGCAGAAAGCACAGTGCAGGTTTCTTATGGGCTGCACATGGAAACACCTGGGCAGCTCCTGGCAAAAGGACGGACACAGTAACACTGAACTGGATCCGACTCTGCTTGGGGTTTAGACCCCAGAAGCGTCACCACAGAGGATTTCCTCCTGTTCCCAAGGGAGAGGCACGCGTGAAGCCAAGCTGTCTTTCTTCACAGGCTGTGCTTCACAATTTCGTTTGAACTCATGAAAATCTTCGTAACCAAGACCGAGTCTTGTGCGGTTAGGCGCCATCTGCCTGCTGCTTTCTGCACTGGGTGGACTGCGTCTAGGGAGGGGAGAGGCAGAGATGCCTGCACGGGGCCGCGAGAGGCGGCAGAGAAGAGTGGCCTTTGGGGAGATCCTTTCCCACTTCAATGACAGGCCAGAAAGGAAGCAGTCACGTTTCTGCACACCAGCTTCCTTGAGGTTTTTTCAGACTGGTAAGAAAATTAGCTCCTAATCAAAGGGAGCTCTGTAATGCCAAAGATGAATTCTCTAGTAAATGTTTTCCAGTTTCTCCAAGTAAGAGGTTTGAAATGGAAATACTGGTCTCTTCTACCTATCAAAGGGCAGTGTTCCCGGTCACAGATGTGTTTAACAAGATTTGGGACATGTATGTATTACAGTGCAGGTGGTTAGAAATTCACTCCTTTATTTTTTGAGCTAGGAATTCACTGTTAACATCTTGAAGCTGGAGGGATAGCCCCAAAGTTCCTTTCGGTTCCCAAGCCCTTCATTGCCGATTTCTGGATGAGCAGGAATTGAGTTGAATGTGTAGGATATTGTATTTCCCAGAATATCCAGATGTTTCATTGGCTGAGCAAGGTGGGCAAAGTGGTATTTTAACCAATCTCTCTTCTGCGGGGAAGCACCACACCATTTCCTTCATCTCATCAGCCAGCTTATAGCTGGCATCCTGGTATCCGACGGTCATCCGTTGAGAAACCAGGATAGCAAAAATGACATAACTAACCACAAAAAATTAAATACGATATTTTGTTTCAGGATGATGAAATTAACCAGCAGAGCCAGCTGGCTGAAAAGCTAAAGCAACAGATGTTGGATCAGGATGAGGTAAAGAATGCAATAAAAAAATTTTTTTACAAAGTTCTTTTATGACTCTGTTGTTGATGTTTGTTCCAGAAATTTAATTCGCAAAGAGTTTTTTAAGATCACTGCATCGTGTGAAAATTTCTTGGAAGATTTCCTTTCAGTGCCTGCTGAAAGCTGATTTTAGGGGAATTTAGAAAATAAATGTGACTTCCTAGAACTCTAGGGTTTTGAGAGTGCGTAGCTGGCTGCTACACAGTCTATGAAGGGCAGAAGTAGAGGAGCTTGGAGGTCGGGCAAGGATGATCCTGCTTCCACACTCTCAGGGCCCAGCACTCCTGGTTTCTGCCACTTTCGCCTTTCTTCGGCTTTGCAAATCAGACAGCTCAGGTCTTTGATATACACCATGTTCTTGTGCTGTCTTGTAGGAAAACAAAATAGCCCCAAAACAAAAGTAGAAGGTAGAGGAGAGGAAAGCAAAGAAGACAGGGCTCCAAGTGCTGCGTTAGTATATATGTGATACAGTAACGAGGAGGGAAATTTTTTTCAGTCTCTTCCTGGATGGCATTCAATTCTCCAGTAAATGTCTCTATTGTATTGTGTTTGGCCAAGTACTTTACAAATAGGAACCTAAGCAAAGAACAGATAGCCAATCTGTCAAACACAGATGATTCGTAATTCTCTTACTGAGGACATCTAAGTATGTTTTCTCTTTTGTGCTTTAGTGTGCTTTCTGCTTTGTTGCTAAAATGCTGTGAGTTGGATCATATGATGCAATTATAGCAAGTGGCTTAAGTTCATGGCCCCAGTCCCAGCCCTCTTGTAGATGTAACTCTCTCTCTAACGATCTTTTTCTCTTCCTCTTTGTTGTCCTTCATCTCTCCAGCACAATGATTATGTCCTCTGCCCAAACACTTCCCTTGGCAGGAACCATATTTAACTGATTCCCCTTTTAACTAGAGTTGAGTCTTCCATTTGCTTTGTGTTTCCCGCCCTCTTCCTCCCATTCTGTTGCTTTTCATCTCCAACTTGGTACAACTGCCTGTGATAACCTTTCCTTTTTTTTTTTTTTTTGTGGTACGCGGGCCTCTCACTGTTGTGGCCTCTCCCGTTGCGGAGCGCAGGCTCCAGACGCGCAGGCTCAGGGGCCATGGCTCACGGGCCCAGCCGCTCCGCGGCATGTGGGATCTTCCCGGACCGGGGCACGAACCCGTGTCCCCTGCATCGGCAGGCGGACTTTCAACCACTGCGCCACCAGGGAAGCCCAACCTTTCCTTTTTGTTACAGTTAAAACTCTTAATATTTTTTTTCTCTACTATCAAGGCAATATCTGTTCATTACAGGAAAATCAGAAAATACAGTAAGCACAAAAATAATGAAAGTATCCATAAGCTCAGTCATTCACTTTTAACTAGTGTTAATGTTTGGGGTATATTCTTCTATAATCCATGATGAATATTAAGAAAAATTAGTGACTGCCCTTTTATACTGTTTTGGTTGACTCTGAAATCGACCTGTTTACAATGTGAAATAATGATAATAGTAAAAAGCCATGTAAGTATTATTATAGTCCTTGGAAATTATTCCTCCTCGTCCTCTGTTCAACTTGTGGAATAGCCAGCCAGCTACAAAGTGTGGTGATTTTTGATGTATAGTCAATTCTTGGAGTTAAGCCTATGTAGCTTTAAATAAGAAAGAAAGAAAGAAAAGTTAAGAAAGAAAGAAAGAGAAACAGATTTTCTAAGCAACATGCTGTTTTTTCATTTAGCACCTGGATATATAGTAGCATTTCTAGTTATCCTGAGCTTTTCAACTTATTTTCTTTTATCTGTTTTTTTTTAAAAATTACTTTATTTTGGACAGAGCACAGAGCATAAACTTTTGAACATTAGATTCACCAGTTCCATTGCCATCTAATTTCCCCAGCTTTTAGCTTCTACAAGAAGAGACTATGAGAAGATTCAGGAGGAGCTGACACGTCTCCAGATTGAAAATGAGGCAGCCAAAGATGAGGTGAAAGAAGTTCTCCAGGCCCTGGAGGAGCTGGCTGTCAATTACGACCAGAAGTCACAGGAAGTGGAGGACAAGACCAGGGCCAATGAGCAGCTGACAGATGAGCTGGCCCAGAAAACGGTTGGAGCATTTGTGTGTAGGGGGCAGGACTTCCTCAGCAGCCAATCATGTACTTATATTAATGTTTGCTGACAGACACTGTATAGCAAGGCAGTTGGCTGAGTGGTTTTTCAGTGTTAGGAATAGATGCATTCTTTGAAATCCTCCAATTATTGAAATACTTTGTGTAAGTGACTTGTCCATTCCCCCCGGAACTGCATGTCAGAACTGTTTTATAGCTAGGGGATCTGTAACACCAGCAGGGATGCCTTGTAGATAGTCAAGAGAGTGCAGACTTTGGAGCCAGAAAAATCCCAGCTAAAAATTCGACTTTACAACTATTAGGCCTTAGTCGAGACATTTAAACTTGAGTATTCATTTCCTTATCTGTAAATGGCAATAATAACATGTTCCTTTCAGGGCGTGAGAATTAGTGACAGTTTACATAAAGCACTTAGCACGGACCTGTGCATATGCTACAATCTTAGCAAATAAGTCTCAAAATATTATATTAACAGAGGAGAGTGGGTGATCCTTGGAAGGTCTGGATTTCACTGTCCTTGTTTATACCCTCCTGAATGCAGTCCATTCCTTCCCCAGAGCTTCTTGTCCTCGCCTAGGACCAAGCTGTCCTGGTTTGTCTGTTGTCCTGTTTTCAGCCAGTGTTTCAGTCTTCACATTTCCTAATTTTCGGATTCTCCCAGTGAAAGATGCTGTAGGTTTTGCTCAGTGAGCTAGTGGCAGAGAGCCAGTGAACATTTGGTGAGGTGGCTGCTGCTGGGATGTGTCCATTTTGTCTTTTTCTACTTGGAAGGTAGGTAGTGGGAAGCCAAATGGCTGTAACTGGCTGCCCATGGCACTTTGGCCTGGTGGCCTGGTGTCATGAGATTGTGCCCAGCCTGCTTTGTGGAACACAGCCAGTCCTCACAGGCAAGGGGAAGTAGCAGATGGTGCAGGAAAGCTCTCATCTGCTGACTGTAGAGCTGATAGAAGAATGCTCCTTACTCCATACATTCAGCTGTGCAAAGGAAGACTTTTTAATGTTTCCCAAGATGGGAACTACTGCTTCTGTGGATTTTAAGAACAAAATGAAATAAGCAGTGGCAATGCCGAAATAAAAACAAGAACCAGAGAAACAAACTAGAAGTCACGTAGGAAAGAAGGAGACTTAGATTTTCTCTGCTTACTGTTTTCTGCAAGATTCTTTAAGTAGTCCTTGGTATTAGTTGCTTCCCAAAACAATGAAATGTTTTCCATGATACAAGTTTTATTTTCTGTCAAACCAAAGTACTGCTAGACTGGTTTAGAGTGCTATTTTTAGTCATATCATTAAAAGTCCTCTAGTAAAATAGCTGCATATGGAAGAATTACATAAATGTCTTTGCATTAACCTCTACAACTCCATAGTTTAGGGAAATTATTTTCTGTGTTGTCTGAGTTAGTACCAAGACACCAAAAGATGGCTATTCTGTTGATGTTGAGAGTTTGTTAATTAAAAATATATACATTTGGGTAACATACATGAAGGATGGGAAAGGTGGATTTGTTCATGTTTGGCAGTAAAATGGAGCATCTGCTATATATTAAGAAGCCATCTCCAGTTGAACCAGACCAATTTTGAAATGAGGTAAAGTGTTCAATTCAGCTTCACCGTGAAGATAAAAGACTTCTTCTAGGTTGTTTTCGAGACTCACTAATGTCCCTTTGGGCCTTCCAGACCCATCTATTTTGAAGCCAGATGGGAATTTGGAAGTGGTCCCAGGGAGCAGGTTTGTTTGGAAGTGGAGGTGGGGATGCTTGCAGGTATGTTTGGACCCTGGAGAATGTGGACTGAAACAGAACATTTGGTAGGTAGGACGATATGATTACACATAATAAACGTAAGAATTCCTTTTGGGCTTTATTTATTTTTAATAACTTATTTTTAATAACTTATTTAATAACTGACCTGGAAATCGTTGTCTGATATGCAGACAAATGACATATCAGGCCAAGACAAATTCCTTTTCTTATCAGAGAATGCAGTGCTATACTATAGTCTGACTTAAAAGGACTCTTGTGTTGAAATCACATTAAATGATAAAAGAACTCTATCCTACATTATGTTGTTATTCTTTGCAATGCCATGTGTATGAAATTGATGAGTGACCCTTTTAATTTGTTGTTAAAATGTGTTTTGCAGACTACATTGACAACCACACAAAGAGAGCTGAGCCAGCTGCAAGAGCTTAGCAATCACCAGAAAAAGAGGGCCACTGAGATCCTGAATTTGCTGCTGAAGGATCTGGGGGAGATAGGAGGAATTATTGGCACCAATGATGTGAAGACTGTAAGCCAGCCTTTCTTTTATCCTCTCTACCTGCTCATATAATGGCATGATTCTAAGCAAGCAGGGTCTGTGTTTTATTCTCCTAAGTATCCAGTGCTTAGCACAGTGTTTTGCATCTGCTATGTGCTTGATAATATTTGAATGAATGAAAGGCTGATTGAATGACTAAGTAAATGATTGGTTAAGGAGGAGAAAAAAATTTACCTTTCAATTACAGGAAGTGTCCTCAAATCTTGGTTGGCCTTAGGTAAGTTGGCTTATTCCTCAAAATTGCATACCAGTGTCAACAGAGGTTTGGTACTGGATACGTTAAGCAAAAGTTCTACCCTCAGAAACGTTTCTCCTTTTCTGTGAGAATGCAACAGAGTGAAAAATCCCCAACCAATCAGTATGAATTAGGAGAGCTTTCAGCTGGAAGTAATAGGATTCTAACAGTGGCTTAAAAAAATAAAGCCACATTTAATTATTCACAATATGAGAAGTCTAGAATCTTGTTATTCAGGTTGTGATCTGCATTCACCTGGGAGCTTGTTTGAGCTATAGACTCTCAGGCCCACCTCAGACCTACTGAATTAGAATTTTCATTTTAACAAGATTCCCCAGGTCACTCTTCTGCTTCTTGAAGTTTTAGAAGCAAAATTTGGTTTGTTGCAGTATCTCAACAATGTCAGGCATCCAGGCCTTTTCTTTATTTTCTTTCTGCTTTCCTCAGCCTATTGCCTTTTCACATCTATAGATTTTTATCTCAAGGTAGCAAGATAGCTTCTATAGCACCAATCATCACATCCCCACACAACCACATCCAAGGCAGGATGGGCTGCAAAGGCAGCCAGCTTTCATCCAAGAAGGAACTATAATCCCAGAAATCCCCAATAGACATCCCCTTATACTTTATAAAGGCCAGAATTGGGTAACACGGTCACCCCAAACTTCAAGGGAAGCTGGGAAAGCAAAGAGAAATAGTATTACTATAATGGGCTTAAACTAACCATGATTAACCCTTTGGGTGTTGCACATTGGTGTAGCAAGGATGTAAGGGAGATGGGGAGAAAGATGGTGGTATAACGTCTATGAGTTAGGAATAGAAAAGAGAATAAACGATGTTATCTAAGAACAATTAACAATTTGCCACAATATAGAGAGGACATTGGAAAATAAGATAGTGACATTAAACAAAATAGCTTTATTGAGGTATAATTGACGTAAAGTAAGCTGCACATATTTAAAGTATACAGTTTGAGAAGTTTTGACATATATATACACTCATGAAACCATCCCCACAATAAGATAATGAGCATGTCTGCCACCTCCAGAAGTGTGTAGGGCTACTTCTGGTCTCTCTAGTCTATTTCAGTGATCTAATCTTTATGCTGTACCACACTGTTTTGATTACCATAGCTTTATATGAACTCAGCCCCTTCTGTGGAGTAGCCATTGATTAAACGTGTGTGGATTTTATCAAGCCAGGGAATAGTGTTGTAGTATTCAGCTTCCTCACAGGTCCCTAAAACCAAATTCTTGGAGTTTAGCCCTTCAGCCTTTAAAAGGCCAAATTCTACATCAGTCTGCTCTGTGGGAACACTCAGGTTTTGAGTTGAGATTGTTAAATACAAGAGAAGCCTCCCCAAATTCCTTTCGTTTATTGACATTTCTGGGAAACATTGAAAGTCCTCCTTCGGTGGTATAACAGATCTAGGTTTAGAGTATATGACTTCTTGTAAACCCAATCATTCTTTCATGGAACCTCTATTGTAACTGAATATTTCATGAATCTTTGCAGATGAATCTAATTTTAGTGTAGAATTCTCAGGTACTATAAGATTAATCCTTTCCAGTTTGGTGATTTTATATTTGAGGATTTATTTTTAGAAGCATATGTTGGTGTTGAGCTTATAAACTTCTGAGGTTGGGGTGATTATATGGCCCTTGCAATATGAAGGTGCAGTTGATTTATGGGAAGTTGGCGCCTGCTGCTGATAACGATAAAGGAAGATATTTTTATGCTAAGTTCTAAAATAGAGCTGATGAAAAATGCTAATGAAATCAAGGAGTGTCTGGGTGCTTTGGAATTAAAAAAAAAGAGTCCTTACCTTTGGGACATGAAGCATGATTGAGATTATTTTTAAATACTTTCAGTATTTTAAAGTTATTTTTGGATTCCAGAAATTGGATGCCCTAGTTAATTTCATTGGTAACTAATTTCATTGATAACTTTCACTTATATAGCATCATATTCTTAATCATTCTGGTTTTTTCTCTTACAATTATGATTTAATCATTAGGGCACTGAGAGCTAAAGGGGAGGAATTATGTGACTTTGGGCAAGTTACTTTACTTCTCTGGGTTTCATTTTCCTAATTTGTAAAATGACAAGATGAGTTCAGATTATCTTGAAGGTTGTCAGTTCAGGAATTGCATGAGTTATGTGTATATTTCTTAGATCTATCATTGTGGGTACAGATACTTTTCTTACTGATTATGAGTATTCAACTGATATAATTCTTTTGATCTAAAAAACCAGATCAAGGAAATCTTTTTCAGTGATCTTGTATTTTTATTCCTAAAATGTTGTTCAGTCCCCACAAGGTCCCTCCTGATAGTGCTCTGGGGTGAGAGGGAAAGATAGGTGTTGGAGTCTCCCTCAGTCCTCAGTTCCAGGATATGATGGGCCTAAACAGCAAGGAAACAGAAGAACCCATATTTCTCCAGCTCAATCACATCTGGAAACATTTTCAGAGCCCAGGCAATACTTTAAGTCAACAAAACAAGATGAGAGCAGCAAACGACAAGATGAGCCTAGTGTTGACTTTATTCAAGTTTATTAGCGAGCCTCCCCTTCCTTTCATGTTCCGATGTCACCGGTCTTTCTTTAAAACGAAGATTTCCAGATTCCTAGCCACAAGCAGAATAGCAGGTTGAGGTAGAGTAAACAAGATGGATTGGATTAGCTGCCTAATTTTCTTTCGACCTCAGGTCTGGCTGAGGTGGAGGTGAAGAAGTTCAAGCAAGTGACACAGACCCTGGGCCCCGGCTCCATCAGGGACCTGACTATGGGTGGACCAGAGATGCAGATAAAACTGCTCCAGATCCTGGGTCTGAAGTCAGTCCTCATCACCGACAGCTCCCTTTCCATCAACTTCTTCAACACAGCCTGGGGTCTGCTGGGGCTGGGGTCTGAGGTCCAGTCTCCAGCCAGAAGGGTAACTGGGGTCCCCACCCCCAGGAGGGCTTGCTTCTTCAGTCCCCTCTTGCCCCTCAAGCTCTTGGAAGCAGCTGTATCATACCTTAGCTCTGTACTGCACTTATAAATAAACCTGACAGTTCTGAGCACTTTTTTTAAAAAGGATTTTTTAAAGTCCCATTATGACTTTTAGGTCTTAGAATGTGAACAGTCACCTCACTTACCTTTTATATGACCTAGAAATGGCACCTTGCTCAGCTGCTCCATGCTCTAGAGTCATGGGGTGGGTGGGTGTGGGGGGTGACTCCTTCCATACAGGCAAGATGGAAGGAGAGGCAGCCTCTTCTGCTGGTTTAGTCATCCATACTGGATCTCACAGTCCAGTACGTACATTGGAGTCATTGTCAGACCCAGGGGAGAGTTATGAAATAATAGTGCAGCAGCAAACTCTGATTCTTCTTTTTGAAATAACAGTATATACTGGAATTACTGAAAACTCTGAACTAAACATGACTAAATGTACGAACTCATAAGTGGTAAGAAACCCTACAGTTAAAACCATTTGTTTGGAGTACTGTTTTTTTCCATCAGGTGTGGATTCAAAATCTCCTTTTAGACCTCCTAGGACAAGTGTAGGCTTCAGAAGTTATGGTTCTGGTTTGGGAGAAGAAATATCCAGCTCTCACTTTGGAGGAAGCCCATTATTGTACATTTTTTTCGCTCTTTCCCGATCCACATGGGACCTGGGCATAGCATACAAAGTGTCCTCATCTAAGGAGAGCCTTAGAGGAGGAGGTGTTTGTTCCCTTCTCATGATGCTCTACCTCTTGGTTCAGGAATGTTTTCCCACCAGGAGATGGTATAGGTTGTGAATTCCACATGAAAGAGATGGATGTCCCCTTACCTTTATACAGAAAGACAATATACAGGCACACCTGGTCAGGCTAAAGAATGAGTTTCTAGCAAGAGGGAAGAGATATGGGAACATGTGTATATGTATAACTGATTCACTGTTATAAAGCAGAAACTAACACACAGTTGTAAAGCAGTTATACTCCAATAAAGATGTTTAAAAAAAAAAAAAGAATGAGTTTCTCATCTCTGTTCCACGTTGGACCAGTCACAAAGGCAGAAGAACAAAACTGAACTTAAAGATGGAGGGATTTTCTCACCCGTTACCTCCATAGTATTGGATTATAAAAGGAATGTAATGAGGAGTGGTGTTGGTAGTCACATCGTTGGCAGTCAGAAATGTAACTAACTGATTAGCAAGAACCTCCATCAAAGTAAGATGGAGTCAGATATTGATGCTCGTGGATTTTCTTGCTGTTAACATAGATTCTGCATTGTGTTGATGGACACTGGAGTCATTTAACAAATACTGTTGTGGAATTTTTAGAGGAAGTTTGACACCAAATTACAGGCACTCAGCACTGTCTAGCGTACTTCCTATCTGCTACCAATTTTCCGGTTGATACACGATTCCATATTCCTAGCTCTTAAATGTTTACTGAAAAAATAGTCATACGATGAGTTAATGACGGCAATAATGACAAAAGTGGAACATCAAAAAAACATAGTTGGAATCATTGTCTTAGAACCAACTGAAGCCTCTGTTCACGGGCTGGGTACCGGACAGGGCTCTTGTTTCCTCCTGAGTTGCTAGGATGCCCTCTGGTGGTTAAACAAAATATGCACACAGTTGCTTTGCTCATGTGGTCAGTTGCCCTTCAAGACCATCTCTGCATCTCAGCAAATGGATTTTTATCCCAAGTAGCTTGCTGCAGTGTTTGTTTCCAGTAGAACTCTGAAAATGAGACAACAAACATGAGATGGTACAGGAATGCTGGTTGTCAGCATCTTTTCTTCTAAAGGTGGATTTACATTGTTATTCTTAGGTGATCTAGATTCCTGTGTGCTTGGAAGGGACAGTTGCGTAGAGGCAGGGAAACAGATGGGTAGTAATGAGAAGTTATGCAGGAAAATTTTCATCCAGAGGTACTTTTGGTAATAGCACATTCTTAGTCATTAGATTTTTTGTTTAATCGAAGACTACATAGAAAATCCTTTTTATTTCAACGCTTGCTTATGGAAACATATTCAAGCTATTAGACTGCTTGCCTCTCTGGATAGCAGATTATAGAGAACATAATTGAAATTTTGATTTGACTTCTTATGGGGACTCAGAGTCACCTTAGGAACACTGGGCTTTGCTGCTCTTCCAGAAATGTAAGGTGTAAGACATTGAATGGAACACCTCTTCAGAGTTATCTCTTTTTAAAATTTCAATGTCTTTTTCTTCTATCATTTCTTTTATCCTAAAAATCAGTTGTAATGAAAAACCTGGTTAATTGAAGAGTATGTTAGTAGAGGTTTTTTTTTCTTTTTAATAAATTTATTTATTTATTTATTTTTGGCTGCGTTGGGTCTTCGTTGCTGCGTGCGGGCTTTCTCTAGTTGTGGCGAGCGGGGGCTACTCTTGGTTGCGGTGCGCGGGCTTCTCATTGCGGAGGCTTCTCTTTGTTGTGGCGCACAGGCTCTAGGCGCGTGGGCTTCAGTAGTTGTGGCTCGCGGGTTCTAGAGCGCAGGCTCAGTAGTTGTGGCGCACGGGCTTAGTTGCTGCGTGGCTTTTGGGATCTTCCTGGACCAGGGCTCGAACCTGTGTCCCCTGCATTGACAGGTGGATTCTTAACCACTGCACCACCAGGGAAGCCTCCAGTAGAGGTTTTTAATTGAAAGTTTTACCCGAGGTTTCAGAGAACTTGGGGTTGAACGTATAGTACTTTTTAGAGAAAAATTCTCAGCCTGTGGTCCTACAATTAGGGTTTCTTAACCAGAAAACCACAGACATCTTGAGTTCCCATGGACAGGTTTCAGGGCCCCCATGAACCTCTGGAAATTGTAGGCATGGTTGAGTGTGTTCCCTCCTGTGCTCAGTTGGCAGATGTGAATGGAGTCATTGAGGAGGAATTCACCATGGCCCGGCTGTACATCAGCAAGATGAAGTCGGAGGTTAAATCTCTGGTGAACCGCAGTAAACAGCTGGAGAGCGCCCAGATGGACTCCAACAGGAAGATGAATGCCAGTGAGCGGGAGCTGGCAGCCTGCCAGCTGCTCATCTCTCAGGTAGGCGACGCCTTTCTTCCTCATTTCACACCCTTGTGCTCTGGAAAATCTGCTTCCTCCATGCTCTTACTGGGGCCGATGGTGCATAACAGGGATAGTTGATGGACTTTGCTTTACGAAAGACTTGTCCATGGCCTCCCAGGCAATGACAGCCCAGGCTTATTTCTTTTCTTTTCTTTTTTTTTTTTTTTTTTCTTTTTTTTTTTTGCGGTACTCAGGCGTCTCACTGTTGTGGCCTCTCCCGTTGTGGAGCACAGGCTCCGGACGCGCAGGCTCAGCGGCCATGGCTCACGGGCCCAGCCGCTCCGCGGCATGTGGGATCCTCCCGGACCGGGGCACGAACCCGCGTCCCCTGCATCGGCAGGCGGACTCTCAACCACTGCGCCACCATGGAAGCCTGCAGGCTTATTTCTTAAGGCTAGGTTTAGTTGTGTGAATTACATGGATTACTTTCAGTACCTGTTTAAAGGATGTGTCTATATATCTTTATCTAGCTAAGTATGTAGATAAGTAGGTAGGTAGGATAGGTAGAGATATGTAATGAATGAATAAGACTGGGTGGCATCTAAAACTCCTGTCAGCTAAGGCAACATTCTTTCATCTTTTAATCTCTACCACAGGTCCAATTTAATATGGGACAACAGAAACTACCATTACTACTACTATTATTAATAGTAGTAGCAGTTAACCTTTTACTGAGTGCTTACAATGCACCATATACTATGTTAAGCACTTTACGTGCATTCTCTCACTTGATCTTTAAAAAATTCCTGATGGGCAGGTTTTATTATTGCTCCTGTTTTTTTAAATCAGGAAAATGAGATTTGAAAGATTAAATATACTGTCCAAACTCATATCGCCAGTGAAAGGCGGAGCTGGGACTCAAACCAAACTGTGTGTGAACTCAAAGCCTTGAAGGAATCTTCAAGCTCCTGGGGCATATTTCATTCTCTCAATGAGTAAGGCTATTCTTCTTCCATTAGAAGGGTATTTTCATTTTAGTAAGGTGGTTTCAGAAAATAGCAGCCTCGTTTCTGACCTGCCGCTGATACCTGAGCTTGGTGTTTGGGCTTGAGGCTTCTGTGAGGGGTCCAGTGTGTGTGCCCCCTGCCTTGGTCCAGACATTAAAACAGCTAAAGTCATTTGGGGTAAACAGATACCAGTATGGAATGGCGCATCACACAGTGCTGAGAAACAGACAAAAGCATACCTCATCCTGTATGCTTTTAAACATAGGAATGTGTCATCATAGAACCATCTCCTTGTCTCCTACCGTGATCATCTAAGGGATGCAAATTAAAACATCAAATTTCCATTTTATAAACAACATGATAAGCAAAGATGTATTAATATTTAAGAGATTATTCAGTGCTGGTGTGTGATAGTGAAATTTATTGAGAAAAGTATAATTTGGTCAGTCCTTTTGGAAAGGACCTTGGGAATCAAAAACCATAAAAATGTCAGTATACTTTGGTCCAGTAATTTCGCTTATAGCATTTTTCATTGATAATGAAAATGAAAATTTTTCATTTCACATGGTATTATTATCATTCCCTGATTAAAAATATTAGCATTTATATGGAAGATGTTTAGTGCAGTATTACTTTCATTTTAATTAAATAAAATAGGCAACTCTCTATTGAGAGACTAATAACATAAAGTGACATGGAAGGATTTATGCAGCTCTTACAAAAAATTGATGAAACCCAGTCACTGGGGAAGTATAATTATATAAAGGTAAGTAAAAATGAAAATGCTGAGTTACAGATCTATGCTGTGCCTTGCAACTTGGTAAAATATGCATTCATATAGATAAGACCAGGAATATAGGGGGAAATGGTTAATAAATTAGAGTGGTTAATGGGTGAAATTTATACTACTTTTTCTGTATTTGCTTTACTGTTTGACATTTTTATAATTTGTGAAAGTTGAGAGGAAAAACACTAAACATTAGGACATAGTACACCTCAAGTCTGATTTCCAGATCACCTGTTACACTGAGAGCATGTGCTTCTGGAGGCCCCTAATATTTGGAGGCCAAGGCAAGAGCACAGACAGAGGCCTTGCGGCCTGCAGCCCAGTGTCTCTCCTTCCATCTGGACGTACCAGCCTCCGTGTCCAAGTCGAGTCCCTTCTGCACGTTCTGTGAACTGATGGAAGTGTGTAACTGTGTCAGCTGTAATCTATGTAAATGGATGATGGGAGCCACACTGCTGGTCCTGGGAGTGGGCTTCGGGCCATTGGAGTAAGGAGTGTCTAGGTTCCCAGACTCACTGTGGTCTAGAAGAGGATGTGGGCTCCAGGTGGGCACGCTCCCTTGGCATATGAACTTTGCTCAGTGGAGTGGGATGCAGCCAGAGGACCTCCCAGGTGGGGTGCTCTAAAGTGTAGGGCCCAGGACAGTTGCCCAGATCTTAGAGTGACACTTACTCAGGGTATATGAGATTGGAGTCAAGAATATTAGGATGGTTTTAGTTAGACAGTGCTTTCTGCATTGGCAGCAAATACAGTTTTCCATTAGGTGCTATTTTGTACTCTGCTACAATTTACATAAAGCCAAAGATTCAGTCATAATTGCCTGGGGTTCAAAAGTAAGAGAAATCTTGGCTCTTTATTTTCTGACATGATCTAAGGAATCTGACAAAATATTTCTAGCTAAAATGCTGTTATCTCCTTTGTTTATACTCATCCTTGTCACCAAAAACAACTGCTCCAACAGGGTCCCATTTCCCAGAGGTTATTTCATGAGATTAGAGCTCAGTCTCCAGAGTGTTCCTGCCTAAATTTGAACCCTGTAGATCTGCATGGGGGAGTGTCTGCATATTTCCATCTGCCTAGAAGTGACTACTGTCCCTATTCAGTCACGAGCTCTCATTCATTCATTCACACCATTATTATTTATTAACTCTCTATTTTCATGGAGCTAACAAGTAGAAAAAAAATAGATAAATGAAGCAGAAGTTAGGTGCTATAAGAAAATGTTGGGGCCTGAGTGATAAGAATCCAGCCAGGACCATGTCTGGGAGGGTGCTGGCGAGAGCTTCCTAGGGAGAGGAAAATGTAAATGCAAAGTCCCCGAGACAGGAATTGGTGTGTTTGAGAGACAGAAAAAGAAAAGAAATAATATTTGAGTTCCAAAGAAGAAATCCAGAGGTGCAGTTTCAAAGAACGAAGCCCTCAGCCTTGACATTTTCCCAGTCCCTTTCTCTCCAGCACACTCTGTTTTCTGTAAGGAGGAAAAGCAGCTTGGGCTTTGGTATCTCACTTAAGAGGACAGTGAGGAAGGGCACGGCCATGAGTGGGTCTGTGGGGAACGAAGCAGAGAAGCACATGGAAGAAAAAGGACAGATCCCAAACAAAGGATAGAATATGCACCATTTGGGTGCTGGGACTCAAACAAAGGACTCAAGAACTCCTCCTCTCTTGCGTTGTCCCATCAGACAGTCCCGGGCGAGCCAGGATGGCCACTTGCCAGTCATTCACTGATCCCTTTTATCTGTTTGCTTGTTTAAAGCACGAAGCCAAGATCAAATCCCTGACAGACTACATGCAGAACATGGAACAGAAGAGGAGGCAGCTGGAAGAGTCCCAAGACTCGCTCAGTGAAGAGCTGGCCAAGCTCCGAGCCCAAGGTGAGTAACTGACCACTTTGCAGGTGTCTGACTCTCAGCCTAAATCAGACACTCTCTAGTTGGCTGGGCTCATGATGGTTAATTTTGCTCAATTAAAGCATTTCTAGGTCTACTGAAAACAATGGCATAATTGGGCGGGGGGTGGGCGAGAGAGAAACATCTAGAAGACTGCCCCCACCCCATATCTGCTCCTCTTCCCATTTTCCCTCAGTCCACCCTGCTGCCCAAGTCAGAATCCTCTCCCTTCTTTACCTCCTGCGTCCAGTCTGTCCCCAAGGCCTGTCCATTCGACCTGCCAGGTGCTTCTCTGCTTCTCCTCTTCTCCGTCTTCACTGTTGCTGTCCTTAATCCTAGTTAAGAATTGTGGCCACATCCATCCACCGAGGAGCTCATCTCCAGCCTGCTCTAGGCCGACCACTGTGCTGTATTCCAAAGGAGGATTCCAAAATCAAGTTCTGCCTCGTGTCCAACCCCAGGCCTCTGACCCTTCCCTGGTGTTCTGTTGCTCTTAATATAAAGCCTGAACTTGCACCCATGGCTTACCTGCATCCCCCATCCTTTGAACAAGCTCTTCCTTTGCCAGGCAGTCTCCTGACCCCCTTTGTGGAGTGAAGTGCCCAACACATAGGAAGCACTCAATAAATGTGAATAAATAGAAGAGATTTGAGAGAAATGACTAGAAATGTAGAAACAAGGAACAGGATTAAGAATGTAGGTGTTGTGGTGAAACGGGAACACACAGATCATATTATGAGTTGCAACGAAAACTGGTAGAATCCCTTTGAAAAGCATTTTGAAAATACATGTTAATAATTCCAACACTTCTCATACCTTTTGCTCCTCAAATCTCATATATTCATTGCAGAATTACTTATATTAGTGGAAAAAAAAGGAAAGGAAGCCACCTAAATGTCCAACAGTTAAATGAACTATGGTATGTTCTTTAAAAAACAATTTTTTTCATCTTGGAGATGAAGTACATGAAGGCCGTGCAGCAGTGCTTACAATGCATTAGATTAAACATCATAATATGTAATTTCATCTTTACTGTGGTTATAACATTTAAAAATCAATAGATGGGCTTCCCTGGTGGCGCGGTGGTTGAGAGTCCGCCTGCCGATGCAGGGGACACGGGTTTGTGCCCCGGTCCGAGAGGATCCCACATGCTGCGGAGCGGCTGGGCCCGTGAGCCATGGCCGCTGAGCCTGCGCGTTCGGAGCCTGTGCTCCGCAACAGGAGAGGCCACAACAGTGAGAGGCCTGCGTACTGCAAAAAAAAAAGAGAAATCAATAGATGCTTATGTTCCAAGGCCTGTAAATTAATATTTGAAAGGAAGTGGTTTTGATAGGGTAATAGGATTGGCGATGATGCTATCCTTTTAAATTTCTTTTATTGTTGTATAGTCATTTGCTCAGTAAATACATTTTGCTTCAAATGCCAAGGTAAATTAACAATGAAAGAGAGCACACTCACCCCTCGCTTTGACCTTGTAAGGTTTTCTTTATGTGATAAGGGGTGTTAGAAACAGAATCCTCCACCCAAAACTTGACATGGAAAAGAACTTTTCCCTCTGGTAAATGGCTTCTGCAGTGGTGCCACTGAGTGGAAACGAAATCAAAGCAAGAAGAGCGGAAATAAAGTGAAACAGACTAGAGAGAATACTTAATGACTTGAATGTCACTTTCCCAAACGCTTTTGCTCCCTCCACCTCGGGCTGCCTATCGCCAGCTGTGCTCAGGGAAGGCCACTGACCAAGAATAGGATGGGACTGGTCCCTCCCTCCCAGAGGTGTGCCACATAACAGCCCTGCCCCCAGTACGAGGCGTGACCTTCCTGTTGAGTCTGGAGAGTGTTATTTTATATTTCTATTTTCTTTGTGCCTATCCTTCGATTGTTTTCCTGCTCCAGATTCTTAGAGAATACCCATGGGAGGTAAATTAGCTCTTTCCGAAACTCTAACAGTAGCACGAATCCAAACACCACTAACATTCGCAGAGTGCATTATCATTGACAAAGCACGTTTATAGTGCTGCCCAGGAGTTAGCTCACCAGGCCTGGTGGGGAACCAGTCCTCCGAGGCGTGAGGTGACAGCTAGGTCAGCTGCAGCGTGACCACTCCAAGTTAGCACTTCCCCTCCAATCGCCAGTGTCCCCGAAGGACTTCGATAATCTCCCAGGAGAGATCTGCCTTGATTTAAAAGGCCAGAAGTCCTCCTTCAGAGGCACGTTCCTTTATACCATGGTTGTAATTGGTAAGATAAGCTGATGTTTCACCCCATTCTTTTTTCGTTTTCTAATTTTTACTTTTGGGTGTGAGTCCTGCCGGTTAAATCTTAAATCATCATTTAAAATTCAAAACAGAAAAAATGCATGAAGTCAGCTTCCAGGATAAAGAAAAGGAACATCTGACCCGGCTGCAGGATGCTGAGGAAATGAAGGTGTGTACGCAGCCCCTTCCAGGAGCCCAGCACGTGTTTGGACAGGATTTCCTTGATCTAGGAAAATCCAACTCCTTCAGAGATGTGTGTGGCAGGGTAGGAGGGAGGGGGGTTGGGGCCGGGGCTGGGCATCAGAGCTGCTCGCAGAGCGTGGCTGGGCTTAGCAATGAGATGGAGGTGGAGGTGTCCAGGAATCCCGAGGTGTCTGTAGATAGCAGTTACGTTGTGTTGGTACATTTCTCTTCCCGTTCATGACCAGGAAGGAGAGAGCACACCTTCCAGTCACTGCGTGGGGCCACTCGGCACAACTTCTGCAGAAATGGTCGCCCCTTCTTTGAATGGAAGGAAACATCTCTCCCCTCTATCTTTTAAAGAAACAGCCCAAATTTGAGTTTTCATCTTAAACATAGAGATCTTTATTTTGGGTCACATTTTAAACAAAAGGAAAAGTGGGAAAGATGATTGGGAAATAAGATTTTTAGGTGGATACAATGAGAGAGGAGAAAATGTGGAACTTTGGATTAGCTTTAGGCAAACCCCTCTCCTGGGTCTGCATCACTTTGGTGGAAAGGTCTCCTTTGACTATCACTGTAAATCCATGCAGTGGGCAGGGCTGGGAAATTATCTACATTTTACGGTGAGGAAGTGCAACTCCCACGGGTTCCATGGCTTGTCTGAGGTCACCCAGGTGGTGAGAGGTCCATGCCCTCTGACTGACCTGACGAGAGAAGCCGCGTGGCTCAGATGAGCTATAGAAGGTCAGGGGGAGACCCTTTACTCATGGAATGGGCTAATTTTCCCGTAGGGACCACTCAGTTTTATAACAGATCCTTGAGTTTTGTTGTCCCTGTAAAGCACGGTGGGTTCTGAGGGCCCCGGTTTGGGGATCCGAGAACTGAGGGATACGGGGTAGGAGACGGCGAACAAGGGCTTTGTCACAGAGCTGGCTGAGAGCCAGCGAGCGGCTGATACGTTTCTCGCGGCCTGGGTTGCAGAAGGCGCTGGAGCAGCAGATGGAGAGCCACCGGGAAGCTCATCAGAAGCAGCTGTCCAGGCTCCGAGATGAAATCGAGGAGAAGCAGAAAATCATCGATGAGATTCGGGAGTGAGTTGGCCTGGGGGCTCGTGGGGCATTAGGGCAGACACGGCCCCTGGGCCAGCCTGGAGGTCTCTGCTTTCCCCGCCCCATGGACCCTGGGCTCTGCCCTGGTGCCTCAGCGAGCTGGACGTGATGCTTCTGCGGTCTGTGCCCCATCTGGAGCCGAGCCTCCGGGGGCTCTGGTGGGCAGGTGGCAGGCGGGCCCGGCTGCCCTGCCTGGTCCCCGCGGAGCAGGGGCACGTTGGTGATTCAGCTGGGCAGACACATACCTCAGAAGGTGGGGATACTGTTCCTATGAGAGGATGAAGAAAACACCCCCAAAAACCTGAACTGGTTCTGATTCAGGCTTTCTGATGGGTTAAGAAATGCTCCAGAGAAGACAGTCAGCAACCGCTGCCTCAGCCTAACACACACCTGAACACTGCACACGCCCCAGAGCCACCTGCTTGCAGGAGCACACTCCTTAGGGACCTGTGCTGTTGTGTGTCTGTCTGTGCTCGAGGGCATTGCAGCTGGTCTCAAGGCCATTCTCCTGTTGTAGCTGCTGAAGAGCCCCCCGCTCAGTAATTACCCCTCCCCACTTCTCTCACTTTCCCGCCTCATCCACACAAGTCCCCAGGCTTTATGTGTTTAAATGCCCCAAATTAAAGACATAGGCAAACAAAGAAAACCAATTATATTGAAATACACTTCCACCCACTGACACCCTCCTCCCCTGTCCTCCTCCTCCCCGCCACCCCAGGTCCAGGCTAAAGTTTCCCCTCCTCTCTGTTTCTGTAGATGAAGAAACATTTCTATATGGGCAGCAAGATTAAATGATTTACTTAGGGTCACACTGCTAAACAGGAATCAAACTGGAGTTGGAGTTCAATTCTCTCTCAGTGTCCGTGAGCTACTCACACAGCACATTTGCATTTTAAAAGCAAAAGTGTAAATGATGTGATGGGGCTCTGTGCACAGTCTACCTAGGAAAGCACTTAGCATCGCCTCTCCCCTTCTTTTGGTCCACCCCCATGCTCCCACTTATGTCGAGCTTTCCCCTTTAAGTGTGACTCTTATTTGTTATGCTGATGAATCACCCTCAGATTGTTCAACTGGAAGGGGAGGGGAGGGAAGGAAGGTGAGAGAGATGGAGGGTCTCTGAGTGCGTTGACAATTGGGGACATTTCCTTGGCCTTTGCGTTTCACATGGGTTTTCCTTCAGAGAGTATATAATCTGTTGTCTACAGTCATGTAGGCATGGCCGTATGAAAAGGTTTTATAAGGACCGGGCTGATATAAATGGTGACCAGATACCCCCTACCGATGGTGAGTTTCTTTTTTGCAACAGCCCCTGGACTTCCTTTGTGTTTCCCCTCTCTGACCACTGCCCCCTTTCGCCCCCAAGACTTCACAGAACAGAACTGTCCCTATGTCAGCTAGGGATTTGGATTTAGGGGATGTTTTTGGAGCATCAGACCAGAGAGGAAGGGAAGGTCAAAGTGGCCAAATAAGGTTCTGGGAGTGCGTATGTACCATCTGTAGGGCAGAAAAGCAGAATTCTTACTGGGCTCTGTTTTTCTGTTTTAAAATATCGGCCCCTTTCCCATCTCATTATTTTCCCTCCCAAAGCTCTTGCTCAAGCCAACTATAAATACATTATTAAAGCCTTATGTTTCATGCCTCTTAGATGTTCCCAGAAATTCGTTTTCACTTGGGCAGGGAGGAAGCTGTGAGGTTGTTCTCTGATCCCTCCAAATCTTCCAGAATTGCCGCCTTTATTGCATAGGGCTAATGGCGTTAGAACAGAACCACGTCTTTAGCAGCATGACTCAGAATTTCAGGCTGATGTGGAATGTATTGCTTTTTCCTCTCCATTTCAGTTTGAATCAGAAACTGCAACTGGAACAGGAGAAGCTCAGTTCTGATTATAACAAGCTGAAAATAGAGGACCAAGAGAGAGAAATGAAACTGGAAAAGCTCTTGTGAGTGTGCTTTAAATATTTCCTCTGTTTTCTCTCATCCTCTCAAAGTTTTTTTTTTTTTTTTGGCCAACTGCACGGCACGCGGGATCTTAGCTCCCTGACCAGGGACCAGGGACCGGAGCCATGCCCCCTGCAGTGGAAGTGCAGAGTCTTAACCACTCGACTGCCAGGGAAGTCCCCCCACCACCCTGCAAAGTCTTAAAAAGTCTACTTTGGTGATTCAGATACCCAAATATTCAGGTTGGGTCAGGCCAATTTTAAAACAGATCATGGCCATTTGGGTGAGTTGGTTTGTTTTGTTGACTTATCTGCAGATGCAAATGGTATCTGTGAGAATCTCTGATGCCCCTTTGGTGGTTCACAGTTCCTTTCTGTTTTTTAGATTGCTCAATGATAAAAGAGAACAAGCCAGAGAGGACCTCAAAGGGCTGGAGGAGACAGTGGTATGTTGACATGTTTCCCAACTCATTTTAGTCTCAAAGACCAGATTGGTTTATGATCTTTTGAATTTGTTTCTTCTAAAATTTTATTTGTGCATGCCTTTCTTGAATATCATTTTAAACATAAAACTTCCTATGGAAACATGAGAGCTGTAGAATTTATTCTCCTGGTCTTAACAGAGTGACTAACCATCCATCCATCCATCCATCCATCCTTAAGACTGTAACCATGGAGCCCTGACTGAGATTTAAACTCAAATCAGTGCCTGCAATTTTACAGCCTCTGTATGTTGTGACTTACTTCCATGCAACAATCAATGGATATTTATTGATCACCTACTGAGGGCTGGCATGCTTTTAGGTGCTGGAGTTGCATCAGTACAAAACAGAGTTAAGATGCTGGCCCTTGTGAAGCTGTCTTTCACCTAGGGGAGACAGACAGTGAGAAATAAGGATGTAGATCATGACCTCCATTAGATGGTTATAGAAAGTGCAAGGGGTACTGGTTTGGGGTGGCCCCACTGGGAGGTGACATTTGAGCAGGAACTTGAAGCAGGTAAAAGAAGGAGCCATGGGAATGTCCGGGGGAGGAGCCTTCCAGGAGAGGCAACAGCCAGTGCCAAGGCCCTGAGGTCAGCCCATAGCAGGCATGTTGGGGGACAACAGGGAGATCAATGTGTATGTGACCAAGAGAAGGGGGGAGGGCAGGAGGTAGGCACAGAGAGGTCAAGGCCAGAGGAGGTGCAGGCCAGGTAGGGCCTTGGGACCTGCAGGGTTTGGGGCGGAAGAGTGACAGATCTACTTCCCTTTGGAAGAAGGGCTCACCATCTGAGATCCTGATTAGTTTTCTCTGTCCTTTCATTGGGTTTGTCTCCTCTGGTCAACTTCTGTCTCAGTTGCCCTGGAGGGTAGCTGCCTGGCTCCGAGGGCTCTCAAGAGCCCTTCAAAATGCCACGCAGCCTGTGTTTGAAGACAGACACCCCAAATAGTCTCTCAATTTGGTGAAAACATGTCAAGTCATTTCACATGACATGACAACAGAGAGGAACTGTTGTTTAGATACAGTCATGCATTTTGATTTCATTCCCGTGTCATGTGAATTTATGTGGGACTGAGCCTGAATCCAAGAACTCGGTGACCCCAGACTGGAGGCAAGTGGCTGATCAGGGCTGGACCCGAGGCTGCACTCTGGCCCCTGGGCCAGTGTTAGCTGCTCCTCAAAGCCAGGTGTGGGCTCAGAGGGCACAAGCCGTTCAGGACAGAAGTAGGATGACTGTTCACAGGAAGTTGGGCCTTTTGAGCCTGGTGGAGAAGACGGTGGACAGGGCGGCTGGAGGGGAAACGGAAAGGAAGACATAAAGTTGCTTTCTCCACGTCTGTTTTCCTGGAGAAGTGGTACCCATAATCACAGATAATTATAACAATTCAGAAATATATTGTACATTAAAATGTCACTGTATTCCCACCAGCCAGAGATCAATATTTCAGTATCTTTTCTTCCTTTACACCCTTGCACTCTCTCATGCACACTCTCACCCAGCATACACACCTTCCATGCCCACACCCAGAAGCTCACTCTCCACCTTTCTCTCTCTCACGGCCTCACCCACACTTGGGCACAATCACTTATTCTTTCTCACACACACATCTTTACACACACTCACACCCACAGGCCCTCACATTCACATTCTCACGCCTCTGTTCATCCACTCACAAATTCTATTTTTTTTTTTTTTTTTTTTTTGCGGTACGCGGTCCTCTCACTGTTGTGGCCTCTCGCGTTGCGGGGCACAGGCTCCGGACGCGCAGGCCCAGCGGCCATGGCTCACGGGCCCAGCCGCTCCGCGGCATGTGGGATCTTCCCAGAGCGGGGCACGAACCCGTGTCCCCTGCATCGGCAGGCGGACTCTCAACCACTGCGCCACCAGGGAAGCCCCACTCACAAATTCTTACACGCTCACCCAGCATACCCCATAACATGCTGACACACACATTCACACTCATTAGTGACCATCCACACTTTCTCACTGGCACACTCACACTTTTGCTCATTCACTCACACACACTCACCCCACGTGCTGACTCTCCCAGACTCACAAGCTTTCTGTCTTTCACACTCACTCATGAGCATGTTCTTTTGCCCTTTCAAGTGTTTTTTTGTTTTGTTTTGTTTTGTTTTGGCCGCACTGAGCGGCTTGTGGGATCTTAGTTCCTTGACCAGGGATCGAACCCATGCCCCCTGCAGTGGAAGCACAGAGCCCTAATCACTGGACCGCCAGGGAAGTCCACTGAATACATTTTTATTTATTTATTTATTTATTTATTTATATTTTTGGCTGTGTTGGGTCTTCGTTGCTGCACACAGATTTCTCTAGTTGCGGCAAGTGGGGGCCACTCCTCTCTGCAGTGCGCAGGCTTCTCGTTGTGGTGCCTCTCTTGTTGCGGAGCACGGGCTCCAGGCACACAGGCGTCAGTAGTTGCGGCACACAGGCTCTAGAGTGCAGGCTCAGTAGTTGTGGCGCACAGACCTAGCTGCTCCGCTGCATGTGGGATCTTCCCGGACCAGGGCTTGAACCCGTGTCCCCTGCATTGGCAGGCGGATTCTTAACCACTGCGCCACCAGGGAAGCCCCACTGAATACATTTTTAACAACACATTTTCCTCACTAGCCTCCTCCGCTGGTTCTACCTCCCCCGCCTCCCCCCGCCTGCAGCCCACTCACCTATGTTCCCACCCTCACATCCATCCTCCCCGGCCCCCCTACCACACACACATGCTCACACAACACACTTGGTTCCTCACACGTGGACGGACCCACTGATACAGCTTCCCATGTTCCCTCTGCAGCCCTCACTGCCCATCCACACACATCACGCACACACACACTTTCAATTCCCAAACTGGAACCCCTCGGTCTGTGCCATTCCAGAAGTGGGTGTTTTTACTTATCCTTCCATCACATCCTCCCCAAGCTGTCAGTGTTCCTCAGGGGCAGGCCTGCTGTCCTTGGCTGACCCTTCCTGAGCCCTCCTTAGCTCTAGGCCTGCTCTGCCTCCTGGACTGTCTGGACAGGGCCGGGGTGGAACCTGCCACCCAGGGGTTGGGGTCTGTGAAGCCCACTCCAGGGGACGACGTTGGGAAAGACCAGCCAGCCGGTGGGGATGTCTCTGGGGTCCCAGGCAGACATCTGGCTTTAATAGGACACTTTGTGTGGGCTCTGGGGCTGGACCTCTCCTGCTGCATTGATGGGCCTTGTGTCCCCACCTCTCTGGTCCCACCCTCACTGTCCCCTGTGACAGGAAGCTGAGCCCTGAACTTTTACACAGAGGGCAGCGTCCGTGCCAGGAAAGGCTTGTGACTTACTTCACAAGGGAAGGGAATCAGGGTGGGTGAAGGAATGATAATGGATATGATGGAGGAAAATTCATTGCCCCAGGAAGCCAAAATGGGGTTATGCAGGCATTCATGTGCAACTTATCAACTGTTTCCAAGGTCTTGAACCGCCCCTCCTAAACTGTTTATTGAAGTTACCTAAAAACAAACAATAATGAGAGAAAGTCGCTAAACTCCAAACTCTGGATTATTTGGTGCTCGGCCTGGAAGAATCGCCTGGCCCTTTGACAAGACACCCGGGTCTTCTCTTCTCATGTCCCTGCAGGGTGGTGGCGTTTTTCATGGAAAGTATTTACTGTGATTATAGTTCAATCAGTAATGAAATCCCTGAAGCGGGAGAGAGAGCTCGCAGAGCAGGGGACCGAGGCCGAGCTCCCTCGGGCAGGGGCATAGGCAGCACAGCTACATCACTGAGAGCTCGGAGCAGCCCCCCTGCACCTGCCAGCCAGTGGCTCAGCCCTGGGCATGCACCACATGCACGGCGTTCCTAACAGCAGGCCTGCTTGGCCTCCTGCAGAAAGTAATTTGCCTCATCTGAGGAATCAATTGACTTCAGGTGCTTTTTATTTCAACACAATTATGGAATTGGACCCAGTAATATGACCTTAAATTAACAAGCAAACCTTTATTCCAAGAAACTTATTATTTCCATGGCTTTAGAGCCTGTTTCTTCCTTTTTTCTGTGAGCTTGTGTGAGCTCCATCCCTTGACATTCTGTGTTAGAGTAGGTCAATTTAGACAAATTGAAAAACATAAATGCGAGTGTATTTCTCTCCTTATGGGAAAATATTCTTAAGGGTACTAGTCGTACGTCCTGTGGTAAGTACACGGAGACTTAAAGGGAAGGAAATATTTTGGTTTTCTGATTTTGTTAACAGAGGTCACCAGATTTGACTTAGACCTTTGTCTTAGCAATCTAATTCCTAAGGGTTCATTAGTAGAAAAGACTCCAAAATGAAGAAAAAAAATGCCCCCAAGATGTTAATTTCATGAAAGTTATAACAACCACCAAAGGAAGCAGTAAAAGTCTAATGAAGATATGGCTGTGAAATATGATGCATCAATACATTAATACAAGCTAATATTTATTGAATGCTTACTATGTGCCAGAAGCAGTTGTAAGAGTTTTATAAGGATCATCTCATTGAAGCTTGATAGCAACAGCTATGAGGCAACTACTATTTTTATCCTCACGTTACAAATAAGAAAGCTGAGGGGCTTCCCTGGTGGCGCAGTGGTTGAGAGTCCGCCTGCCGATGCAGGGGACACGGGTTCGTGCCCCGGTCCAGGAAGATCCCACATGCCGCGGAGCAGCTAGGCCCGTGAGCCATGGCCGCTGAGCCTGCGCGTCCGGAGCCTGTGCTCCGCAACGTGAGAGGCCCGTGTACTGAAAAAAA
>NC_041215.1:56064420-56073610 GCF_002837175.3 Physeter macrocephalus
GAGAGGCCACAACGGTGAGAGGCCCGTTAACTGAAAAAAAAAAAAAAAAAAAAAAAAAGAAAGCTGAGGCACAGAAAGGTTAGATAAGTTGCCCAGGGTCACCCAGGTGGAAAGTCCATAAGCTCAGTGATGTAAAGCAAAGGAGCATATGCACCACGGCCAGAGGGGTGTGGAAACATTATCGGCCAGTTAGGGTGGGAGAAACTGTGGCTAACCTTTCATTTAAATTTGTTGGCATTTTGTATAACATGTACACAATAAGTTAGAGGAAAGAAAGAGTCCATTTTGGTACAACACAGCCCTCCAGGAATTTTTATGAGAAAACTTTCAAATTTTTGTGGTTGAAGAGAAAAAAGGGTTCTATTTAAAACACAGCAAATGAGCAAGCTTTGTTCTAGTTTACACTTCACTGTTTGAGTTCCCAGTCTCTGAACCTTGGGGTGCCCCTGGGAAGATGCCAGGTGGAGGGGGAGGATATGAGTGGTGGGCAGGTCGGAGGAAGTGGGGAGCCCCATGGCCTCGAAGGTTGGCTTACAGAGCTTTATGGAGCTGTCTGGGGTTGATGGTCTGGTACCAACTGTGTCATAAATTCAGCCTGTTCCGTCATTTAAGTGGCATTTTAACAATCTTCTCTTCCAGTCTCGAGAACTACAGACTCTGCACAACCTCCGTAAACTCTTCGTCCAGGATCTGACCGCCCGGGTTAAAAAAGTGAGTTCTAGTTTGTGTGAATGGGACTGAGAAGAAAAGTTGGCCAGAATGAATCATTTTCAGTTGAAGTATCACTTGCTTAAATCGGGGCTGGTTATGCTTAAAAATTAATTACTTCATGCCAGAGAACGTGATTAAAAGAATGTGCTGGAGGGGGAAAAAATACTTGGGAACATTTTTCCATCTGATTTTTCCTTCTTAGTAAGAGGAAGTTATTGGGTTGGCCAGAGAAGTTCGTTCAGGTTTTTCACGTAACATTTTATGGAAAAACCCGAATGAACTCTTTTGGCCAACCCAATATCCTTTCAAACGAACACATATTTATCTGGCCGCAGTGTGAAAACCTCTTGAGTGATGCAGGGAAAACCCAGAGGGGTCTTATCAGACAGCGTGGCCCTGAAGCCTGGTGAACGATGTCAGGAACGTGGAAGTCAGGGGCTAGAGCCTCATCTTTGCTTGTTAAGAGGCCATGAGGGGCCAGGTCAGAGTGTACGAAGCACTTTAACATCCGGCGTCTTGTTTGCTCTCCCCAGGAGCCATGTAAGTGGTTCTTAGTGTTCTGTTTGGCAGCTGTGGAGATGGGCTCAGAGGTTACGTGACCTCCCGAGATCACACAGCTGGGGAGAGCCAGAGATGGGATTGTAATCCAGGTCTGAGTGACTCCTGAGTCTGAGGTTCTTTGGTCCTTGTACCACACACAGTGACAGTGATCTTGGGAGTCACTGATCGGTGAACCCCCAGAGCAGCTGGCAGAGGTTTCAGGAGCAGGGTGGGGGAAACAGCCAGGGGGGCTACGCTTTAAAGATATTTGAAAGTGATGGATGAGGAGCCGTGGGCGTACCCAGAGGTATGACAGGATGGACGGAGGTATATTTAAGAAAAGTGTGTGCATGGGGGTCTGTGTGAAGGAGCCAAGGAAGAGGGATGAAATATATTATAAAAAAAAAAGAGAAGGTGACTGATGGAGTCGCATCTGAGAAGACAGAATTGACAGTATAGGGGAATGTATTAGGCTTGGGAGATGGAAAGGGCCCACTTTCCCAGACAGGAGACGTGGAGAAGCCAAGATGGAGACATTCGTAGGGAAATATATGACAGCGGGAAGAGATGCATCTGAAGACTCTGACCTTCTCAGTTAATGTGGAGAAGAAGGTGCTCAGTGCAGAAGAAGGAAGAGAATGGGAAGCCCACAGAGACTAGAGGAGACTCAGGCAGCTGTGGGGGATTTGCTGGGGATGAACAAAAGGATGCTGAGCAGTGTAGAAGTGTCCAGCTGAGGGTCAGAGCACGGATTTGTCGTGGCACCTGACAGCACGATTCTAGTGAGTTTGGAGGCCTGGAAATAAAAACAAGGAAAGAGGGTGGAGAATGATGGGAGGTTTCAAGGTGGCACTGGTCAGGCAGGTAGGCAGTGATCATCATCAAAATAGAAATGACTGGAGGACCTGGACCAGGGAGGAGAGAGACGCCAGAGCAGAGGTGACGGAGACAGAGACTAGAGAGGTTATGACAAGAACCAAAAAGGCCCAGTCGGAGGGAGGAGGTGTTCCGAGGAGGGTGCAGAGCTTGGGATCAGACTTCCCTGACTTCACGATATCAAACTCTCTAGGAAGAACCTATTCCTAGACCAGTGGTTCTCAAAGTGTGGCCACCTGGCCAGCAGCACTAGCATCACCCGGGAACTTGCTAGAGGTGCAAATTCTCAGACCCACCCTGGATCCACTGACTCAGAGACGAGGGTAGGGCCCAGCAATCTGAGTTTTAACACATCCTCTTCTGGGTTTGAGAACCCCGGATTTAGATCAAAGAGACAGGTTTGAGATGCTCATATAGACATCACGTCTCAGAAAGAGAAGGGTGATGATCTCTTCTATAATGAGACAAAGCAAGCGTGCTTTGCCATTTTTGGACTCCAGGATGTGTTTCTACATGTATTTCCCAACTTATCTGGCCACTCAGCGTGGCAGTGCTGGGAGAACAGTGTTTTTATCAATCTCAAGGTCTGATAAATTTCGAGAGTTGATCCAGCACAGCACGCAGATGCCGTGACTAGTCTGAGATGGATTCATTAAGTAATTTCATGGAATTGGAAGCTGAAGGGACAAGCAGAGGCCATTGAGACTTCCCAGTGGGACCACAGACACTTTCCCACAGCTTGATGACTTGTTATCTCACTTGTGATGTTTGAAATGAAATTTGGGTCTTGGGCTTATTATTATTATTTTTAACATCTTTATTGGAGTATAATTGCTTTACATTGTTGTGTTAGTTGCTGCTGTATAACAAAATGAATCAGCTATACATATACATATATCCCCATATCCCCTCCCTCTTGCGTCTCCCTCCCACCCGCCCTATCCCTCCCTTCTATGTGGTCACAAAGCACCGAGCTGATCTCCCTGTGCTATGTGGCTGCTTCCATTAGCTATCTATTTTACCTTTGGTAGTGTATATATGTCCATGCCACTCTCTCACTTTGTCCCAGCTTCCCCTTCCCCCTCCCCGTGTCCTCAAGTCCATTCTCTACATCTGTGTCTTTATTCCTGTCCTGTTGGGCTTATGTTTTCACATTAGTTCTTCTTAATTGAGCTTTGAAACACTTCCTTTGGAAAAGAAAAGCCTCTATATACCTGCATGCAAGGGAGAGGTGTATTTCACAAAGAGAGCTGTATCTAGTCTGAATCCCTCAAAAAAAGATTTGCAGTTTTTTTGTCAGCTGTCCAAAGAAAGAACACTTTTGGTACCGATCAAGGAAATGAATTGGGAAGAAGGTCGAGTCTAAGCTTTTAGAACCCCTCTTCATTTTCACTTTCAGAATAACCTTTAGTAAGATTGGGGGTTTTCTTTCGAATGGCTCATCCACATGATGTTGGGACTGGGGGTGGGCAGTGTGGAGGCCTGTCCCGCTGACCCCCTGGTGTTGATGCAGAGTGTAGAGCTGGACAACGACGAGGGAGGAGGCAGTGCTGCCCAGAAGCAGAAAATTTCCTTCCTGGAGAATAACCTGGAGCAGCTCACTAAGGTCCACAAACAGGTAGGAGGGTTGCATCATCTTCCTCCTGCTTCTCTTTCCCTCCTGGAGAGAAGCCCCGCTGGATTCGGCCCTAGTGAGGGAGGTGACTCTGATACAGAAGGTGAAAGGACAGTACATCACTAGGGAGCATCAGTGCTGGAAGGGACCTGGAACTCTTTTAGCCTTCAGTGACTTCCCTTGTATAGAAAATACCTTCTTTTTTTTTTTTTTAATTTTATTTTTTGGTCGTGCCGCCTGGCTTGCGGGATCTTAGTTCCCCGACCAAGGATCGAACCCACACCCCCTGCGGTGGAAGCGCAGAGTCTTAACCACTGGACCACCAGGGAAGTCCTAAAATACTTTCTTTGATGGAAGCCAAATATAAGGAATTGAGTGTGAGCTCTCTGGGGCTTGGGGAGCAGGGTGTTCAGTCGTGTCTTTTCATCCTGCCTCCCGTCCCAGCCTCCAACCCCAGCTGGCCTCAGTGTCTCCCGTGATGCTTTTCAGGACCCTCTGTGGACCCAAAGACTCCACAGAATGCAAAGTGGATGCCACCGAGCTGGGTCAGGCTCCCTCTTTTTATAGATGAGGAAGCAGGCTGGGCGAGGAAGCCACTGGCTTCATCCCACACGTGGGAGCACTGGGGCCAGAACCAGACCCCTCTCTGCAGTGTCACCCTATTTCTTGGGCATCCTCTCAGGTTCCTGCAACACCCTGGAGTTTGTCTAGAGTGACAGAGAGCAATAACCATGTCCAAACCTACCGGTGACTTAGGCAGGTTATTTGTCTCCTTTCTGTTTAAATACTGGAATGTTCATGACGGTTTTCCCTAAATCCTCAAGATTTGGGATCGATAAAAATGGTCCAGCATTTTGGACCCCGTGGCCGAGGGGATGTCATTTCTCTTTGACTTGTTACATCCTCTTCAACATTACTGATGATGGCATTTTTCCCCAAAGGGAGGATGACAGATTCAACATGGTTGAAGTCATCCAAGCAAATTGTTGATGAGAAATAGAAAAGCAGAAACTACCAGGGAACTTGAAATAGAGCTCTGAAATTCATTAATTATTTTATTCATGAATTCAATGAATATTTATTAAAAACCTACTCTCTGCCGGGCAATGGAGCTGGTGCTGTGTGGGGATACAGGAGTAAAGAAAACAGGTGTAGACCCAGCAATAGTTCAACCTTTGTTTAGCACTTAAGATTCTCAAAACTTTTCCTGATCCATTTGGATTCCCACAATGATCCTATTTATGTAGCATGTAGACTTAGAGTGGTTGAGTGACTCACACCTGGTCAGATGGCCAGGCAGTAACAGATCTGGCTCTTGAGCCCATTCTTAACCCAGGGCGAGTCTGTTCCTTCTTAACTGAGGGTCTTAGGTAATGAAAGAATGAGCAATATCCCTGAGTTACCCGTTAGCCTCTGGATATGTTGCAAAGTGGGGTCCAAACCCGGTGCTGGTGTAGACAATGTGTCCTGGCTTGGAAGGAGGCCTTCAGAGAGCTCTAGAACATGAATGCCTTTCACTGAGCGTGTCTGAACTGGCTTCACATTTCTTATCTTTCACACGCCAATGTCCAAGTAGTCAATTTTCTCTGGCAAGTCCCCCACCTCACCCCTCAAACAAAAGAGGCAGTAAATCCCACCCAAGCCTGAAAGTTTCCTACAGCTGGAAATGGCTTCTGATTCTATCGTACACCCCTCCCCACTTTCTCGTACCTGTGAATCCTGTGTTTGGCAAATTGGAGCCTCAGGGTGTGGGATTTTTATTCCCGTTGGTCCCACCGTTTATGGTCCTATGGACTCTCCAAGACGGCCCCGGTGGGGCGCGCGGGTGGTGGTTCTAGCTGCTCTCCTGTCACCTTCTCAGCCCCCGCAGTGCATCTGCCCGCTCCCCCGCCCCGTAACTCCCCACCTCTCCCTCCCGCCGCAGCTGGTCCGGGACAACGCAGACCTGCGCTGTGAGCTGCCCAAGCTGGAGAAGCGCCTGCGTGCCACGGCCGAGCGCGTCAAGGCACTGGAGAGCGCGCTGAAGGAGGCCAAGGAGAACGCCATGCGGGACCGCAAGCGCTACCAGCAGGAGGTGGACCGCATCAAGGAGGCTGTGCGAGCCAAGAACATGGCCAGGAGGGCCCACTCGGCCCAGATCGGTACGTGTGCCCGCACCCGGGCCCTTGATAGAAGGCGAGGGCTCCTCTGGCCGGAAGCTCTGGGCGGGGCGTCCATCCTGGGAGGATGGGATGGCCAGGCGTGCGCTTCCTTACACTGAGAGATTCTGGGGGACCTTGTGATCGTCAAAGCTATTGAGCTGAGCAGAGAAGGCGGCCAGCCCTGGCTGCAGGCAGAGGTGTTTGGCTGTAAACAGACAGAGGTATACTTTCTCGGGAATACCAGAATATATGGCTTGCTCAGGAAAGCCTGAAGGCCCCTTCTGTTCTGCACCCGGCGGAACCATGAAGGAGCTACGTGTAGCCAGAAGCCTCAGGGAGAGCTGCTTGCAAGCACAGCCTTGGAAATACTCTGGAGAGAGCCAGGCCTGGCATCAGTGAGTGCAGGGGGCCTGGACATCCAGCCCCTTCAAGACCTAGATTTGGACCCATGCAAAGAATGAGAGTGTGCCTGTTGAGTCATAGTTCTTGGGATAGTGCCGTGAGAGTAGAAGGGATTTAAGGATGTTCTCTAGAGAGCTTTTTTCTTTCTTTTCTTTTCTTTTTTTTTAAATTGAAACATCTCCAATAACATGTAATATTATTTCTCATCAGATATTGCTGTGCAGATGTTATGTAAACCAGCAACTTCATGTTTCTAGTTTTAAGATCATAACTTAGATTAGTAGTTCATTGCATTTATTGGGTCTTATACCCTTGGACTATCTACTGAAAACTGTGAACCCTCTCCCCCTAAAATGCATCACAGACAGAATTCTGCATCCAGTTTCAGGGAGATGCTGTTGGAACCCATTGGGACCCACGGATCTGCCTCAGATAAAACTGAAAGTCCTCTGTTTCTAATTTTCCTTGATAAGAATTGAAATAATTGATATGCAAGGTCTCTCTGTCCCCTAAACATTGGGTGCCTTGGATTAACTAAGTGTACTAATCGGAGGGCAAACCTCCCGCTTTCAGAAAGGTCTGGCTGTTGATAAGAATTGTAATGTCGATAAAAAAGTGTGCCTCTTTGTTTTCGCACGTGACCTGGAGGTATCTCGGCGCAGCTGTTTAAGTCCTTTCTGAATGTCTCTTCTCTCTTTTCTGTCGGTTGGATACAGCCAAGCCCATCCGCCCTGGACACTACCCAGCATCGTCTCCAACGGCCGTCCACGCCATCCGAGGGGGAGGAGGCAGCTCTTCAAACACCACTCACTACCAGAAATAAACCCGAAGTGAGTCCTTAGTGTCAGGAGTGGCTTCCGTCCGGGGCAGCCCTGGGGCTCTCCCTGCTTCTGCCTGGCTCTCAGCCATGTGTGTTTGGACCTGCAGTGGAGAGGAGAGAGTGCAGCTCTACCCCAGCACAGGCCCTGGGGCTTCAGGTTATCAGGGGCCTGGGTCTACCTTCAACTCAATCTAGGGCCTCAGGGTCTGCCAGCTAAGGTCACCTGGTGCCAGGGACCCTCCAGGGACGGGGAGGGTGCGGTGAATGATTCATCCGAGCTTTCTTTTGTCTGCGGGACTCCCCTCTGTAGCTGGCATCCAAAAGGGCATTACCTGTTTGTCAACTGCTTTTACCCAGAGCAGGCAGATGTGGGTGACTTCTTTAAGTCTCAGGAACTGAATATAAAGAAAGAGCCAGATAATAGACAGTCACATTTTTATAATTACTATCTGAACGCAACAAATGGAGTCTTTAAGAATTGTGCAGATTTATGTCTAGGTGGGTCCAGACCACTTTTTTTCTTTGAGATGGTGGTCTGAAAACTTCTCTTCCCACACTCCACATGCCTGACATTGCTGTACCAGCACAAAGGAAAAAGTGATGTCCTTTAGAAAAGAGAAGGAGAGAGCACAAGCCTGTCCTCTTGTACTTGAGATAAAGAGTTTACTGGTTGGGCAGGGCAGACAGCTAGGTGGCCAGAAAACTCTGTTTAGAGAAACTCTGACTTTGGGCCAGTAACCTGTAGATGGGAGGAGGTGGATCCTAATGTTGACCTTGGAGTCTTAGTCCTCACTAGGAAAGCTTGTGAGCTTGACAGCAAAGCCGCAGCGATCAGGGGCAGCTCAGGAGAGCGGTGGTTCCTCACCCAGTCCTTTTTGCATCAAGGTAAGGAAAGTGAATATGAGGGGCTGGAGACCCCACTCAGGGGGTACGACAATATTGCTAAGGCTCAGACTAAAACTTCCAAGGAGGAAGCTTGGCGGCTCCACCCAGGCAACTTTCACCTGCCCTGCCCCAGGCAGCATGTCAAGGAGCAGGAGAGGTCGAGGCAGGCCACGGGCGGGCAGCGTGCCCACCACCTTCTGCCGTATCCTGGGAGGGTGGATGCAGAATTATCTTGGCTGTGGGCCACCCTATTCAGATGCAATCTCTGCTTTCAACCAGAAATAAAGTAAAGCTGGATGTTATAAAATTGCTTCTGACTGCACGTTATCAGTGTTGGGGATGGCACTTGAAGGGAACTGTAAGACCAAATTGGGCCGCTTAGAACAGAAAGCCTAAAGCAGTGGTTCTCGAACTTTGGTGGGTGTCAGCATTGTCTAGCACACCCAGACACCCAAGGCTCCTTGAAGTAGCATAGGCCTAGAGCCTTTGTATTTTTACCAAGTACCCCAGGTGATTTTGCTAGCCACCTAAGTTTGAGACCTGCTAGCCTAAAATATCCTAAAGTGGCTGATACAGGACGGACGTTTATTTCTTTGTCACGTAAAGGACATTTGAGGGTGGTCTGTCAGTGGCTGGTAGAAAAACTCTACAGTGACAACAGAAAGCTAGCCTCTTAAATTTAGACTCACTGTCCTCAGCAAGTACCTTCCTTGCTGGTCTCCTAAATGACTTCCTCAAGCTCACCTAAATGACTTCTGCAGTTCTAGCTGTCCTGCCTGTGTGTTGCGTGTTCAGCAAGCAGAGAGGAAGCTGGGGAGAAGCAAAAGCAGCTCTTACAGTTGAATCAGCTTCCTTTAAGTAGCCTTCCCAGAAGTCCCAACCAACTCTGATGCCTGCATCCCCCTGGCCAGAATTGAAACACGTGGCCACATCTAGCTTCAAGGGAGGCTAGAGAAGGTAGTCTTTAGCTGGGCACATCACCGCCCCAAACAAGACTAGTGTTCTAGGGGCTTCCCTGGTGGCGCAGTGGTTGAGAGTCCGCCTGCCGATGCAGGGGACGCGGGTTCGCGCCCCGATCTGGGAGGATCCCACATGCCGCGGAGCAGCTGGGCCCGTGAGCCGTGGCCTCTGAGCCTGCGCGTCCGGAGCCTGTGCTCCTCAACGGGAGAGGCCACAACAGTGAGAGGCCCACGTACCGCA
>NC_041215.1:56073666-56083342 GCF_002837175.3 Physeter macrocephalus
AAAAAAAAAAAAAAAAAAAAAAGAGTAGTGTTCTATTGCCTAGGACAAGGAGATGGAGGCTGGGTGGGCAACCAGCACTCTACTTGTTGAACACCTGATCTGCAGCGGCACTGTACTAGATGTAATATCTACATCACCCCATTTGATGGAAGCACCGGGTTAGTGTGTGCGCTTGGCTCCCAGCAACCTTTTAATGACTATACCGGCCCAGGGATTCCGGGGTCAGAGACTGTGCAGTGGACAGTCCCTCTCCGTGTGCACGCCCATAAAGGCCTGTCAGACCCTCGTTTTATGGAGGGTGCGTACAACCAGATGTTGGCCAGGCCTCACCCATATATCCCCTTCTCACTCTGAAGACCGAAAATCAATAGGTCTGTTGAGACTTTGAAGACCTTCGGCATATAGAACCACCCTCACCTGTCATGGCCGTTCGTTTCTTTCTCTAACTCAAAGTGCTATGAGTGGTTTCGATGATTTTATCTGAAATTGGAACCTCCACCACCCACCTTATCTATTCAAATGACTCCTGTAACTGAGTGTTTTCCTCACAGTGTCACCAAACAGGCCCCATCCAGGTGTCAGGATGGTGGTAGGGTCGAAGGGCCTGACTTTGGACGAGCGACCCGTGTCAGGTGTCAGGTCTTTCACGGCCTTCGAGTTACTTAACCTCACGGTCGGTTTCCTTGTCTGTGAAACGGGGAGAATCCTTTCCCTGGGCCACGGGCATTGATTTGAGGACTAAATGAGGTCATACTTCTGAGCTGCTCGGCACATGACAAGTGCTCAAGAAAATGTCAGCTGTAGGAGAGGCTATCACTGCAAGCTTGGCACACAGTGGGTGGTCCAGGAATGTTGGTTTATATTCTCTTCTAATTCTCATAGTTGTTACAAAATAGTTTTTAGTCGGTAGCAATTGATCGTAACCACAGCAGGGAAGGCCCATGTCTGAGTATCCTATTTGGTGCTATGACCAGATATAAGGGGTTTTAAAGATACTGTCATTTATGTATCCAAAAGTTATGAACAGCAACATTGACTATTTTTATGAAAATAACTGGGCATTGGTCAGTGGAGGTTAAAAAAAGGATTATAACCAATGGAGTAAGGAATTATAATTGGAAGTGAGGCAATGCTTATTAAAAAATAAGCTCATTTAAAAAAATTGGAAATATGGAATTAATTGCTTAGATGAGATCAAAAGCTTTCTGAGATGATCTTTCCTGCTCTTTGGATTCTCGTTCTGAAGTGTGTCTGTCCTGTAGAAATGATCTCAACTGCTGACTCTTCCCAGCCCTCCTTTTGGAGCCAGAGCGGCACATTCATACTTGGGCAGCATCTGAGTACCTTTGGGATTTCTTTCTGCTTCATTTCAGGATTCAAGGAATATAGTCACAATGAGTCTTTCAGTTTATGTTCCAAGTTTCAGAGCAATCGAAGATGCCAACATATAGAAATCAAAAGAACCCAGGGCAATGCCAGCCTTTCTCTCATCTCATTCAAATCTGGGGGCGTGGGCTGCATCAGGAGGAGGGACCCGTCTCTTTCAACCCCCAAAGCTGGACATGGGGCAGTACAGCGCAGTAAGCTGACGACGCGGGATATGGGCTTGGCCAGATGTGGGTTCCAGCCCTGGCCTTGGCTCTATTCCTGTGTGACACTGGGCAAATGGCTTGATTATTTTTAGCCTCAGTTTCTTCATCCGCCAAATGGGCTCAGGCATCTTGTACTTGCTCTGTACTTGGTTTAACAGTAAAGAGACAAAGAAGGCTCTGTTCTTGTGTACTGACACGCTTGCCGGGGGGAGATAGACTGCAAATAAAGACGGTAACTGCAAATAGTGTTACGTGTTCTGAAGAAAATAAGAACAGGTTAATGAAATAGAGATGAGGGACACTTATTTAGAAGAGGGGGTGACATTTGAGCTGAGAACTAAATGATGAGACATGCCAGCCCCGCAATGACATGGGCAGAGACACTCGCTGGAAGGTGGGTCCAGACTGTGGCATATTTGAGAAACCACAGGAAGGCTGATAAGGCTGGAGAACAGGGGAGACCATCATAACTAGGAACGTTGGGGAGGGAGATGGGACCAGATAAATGAGGCCTTTGAGGCCGAGGTGAGCAGTTTAGAGTGTAAGCTAGGTGTGTAGGGCCAGTGGGGGCTTTGGGCATGAAAGTGCTGGGACTCAGTTCATGATTAGGAGAGGTCTGCTTGGGCTGGACTCTGGAGGAAGGAGGGGGGTGGGGTGAGCGTAAGAGCAGGGGGCTCCCCTTGGGGGCTATTGTGGGTGTCCACTTTGGGGGGAGTAGCACTGAGCCAGGGTGGCAGCAGCAAATTGTCAGAGTCAGCCTGTGTTGGAGAGCTGAGGGTGGAGGGGAGAGAAGGAGGGGTGGGTGGGAATCAAAGGTGGTTCCTAGGTTGGGGCCCTAGCAACCAGGTCGATAGTGGTACCTTTTAGCCATGACTGGGAAAATTGGGCAAGGAACAGATTTTATGGAAAAACAGAGAGTTTGGTTGACTATGAGATGCCTCTTAGACAATCCAACCTAGCTGACCATCCAAGCAGGTATGTTGAGTAGTCGAGTGGGACCCATAGGCTCGGGAGAAAGATCAGGGCTGAGATCATAGAGAATTGTAGCCCGTAGATTGTGTCTAATGCCATGGGGTTGAGGAGATGACCTGGAGAAAGGTGGATAGAGGCAGAGGGTGGGGAGAGTTAGGCCAGGCCTGGGGACTGGCCAATGGAAAGGTCAGAAAAAAGAGGTAGCACCAGTAAAGGGGTCTGAGGGGGCAAGAATGTGATGTTTGGGGAAGTGAAGTGGAGCCCTGCTTCCTAAGGGGAGGTCCTCAGCTGTGCCAAAGGCTGCTCAGAGCTCCAGGAGGATAACCACAGAGACTGAGGGCAGTGACCTCAGCTTCAGCACAAGGGGGAAGCATGCTCCAGAGAGCACGGGGGTGGGGAAATAGAGCCAGCCACTGCATGCAGCTTGAAGTTTTGTTTGAAGGAGCAGAGGAATGGAGGGATGTGGGGTTAAGACGGGATTTGCATTTCTTTTTTAAGGTAGGAGCCATTACAGCTTATTTGTGCGCTGATGGTAATGATCCAGCTGGGAAGGGAAATTGATAACTTAGGAGACAGGAGAATTACAGTAGAGAGTACTGGCTTTCTGAGAGGTGCTGTGATCCAGAACATAAGCAGAGGCAACACTGCACCCAAGGTGACAGGTAGGCAGAGCAGAAAGTACAGATGCTGGTGGCTAGTAGATGGGGGTGCTGGTAGATCCATCCAGTAAGATGGATCCCATCTTAGCGCTTGTTTTGTCATGCAAGTAAGAAGCCAGGTTACCAGCTGAGAGGGTGGGGGGAGACCGTGTTGCAGGCTGAAGAGAGAAGGCATGAAATAGGCCTCTCAGGCAGTGCTGAGTGCTTACTTGAGGCCCCACATTGAAGGTAGACAGCATTTAAATACGTGTTCAGCTCCCTGGTTCTGAGGGCCCTGGAGTACGGCGGTGCCAGTGGGCACTGGTTCGAATGTGTCCACCAGATGGCGCCAGAGGGGCGTTGCTGAAACCTGTTTTCTGACCGGCTTTGGGGCAGAATCGTGTTCTCTTCGTTTTCCTATCTGTAGACTGTTATTTCTCAAACTTGAGTAGTAAACAGAGTACTTTTAGGGAAATAAAATTCTCACAGACTCCTGGAGTTTAAACTATAAAATAATTATAAAATTTTAAATTATTATAATATTCAAGTATTTGCACATTAAAAACAGTGTACACTCCCTAAACTTAATGGATCTTCCACAACTATCAAGTTGAAACAGATTTAGAAAATAGATTTAAAAAGTCAAAAATCCAAATCACCAACCTTTACTACGCTTTACTAATTTAACGAATGACAATCTTTTGCTGAAAATGAAGAGCTACATGCAGTGTGACTCTGGTATGCATTGCTTCTGGTCAAGTTTGACTTACGTGTCAAGACATGACAATTCTTTCACTCTCTTTCTCTGTTAAAAACCACTGCAGAGTCACAACATGCTTTCAAGTCATTTTGTCTTGTTGTGGCTGGAACACATCATTTTCTCATTTCCCAGCTTTAGCCTGAAGATGATGAAAGTTGTGAGGAGAAGCACCAACTTGGTGTTGGCATAAAGCAAGTGTGGTGCTGAAGTTGGTTACAGGTGGTCAGCTAGATAATCTAGAATACGCACATGTTAACGCTTCAGATTTTCATGGCAAGAAAAGCATAAAATTGAAAATATTGTGAAATGAACCAAAGACTGAGGATGCCTTTCGCTTTGTTGATATAGATGAAGACTGATATTTTGAGGACTGTACTTTTATTAGGAACCATATATATCAAGGCTAGAAATCATATTCTATTTAATAAAGTTTTGATACACTTTGATAAAATATTAGGCAAAATCACAGTGGCAGAGCTGGAAGGGACTCACTGGCCTCTTACAGTACATTTGAAGACGCATTTTTTTTTTTTTTAACACTGTGATTTCATGTTTTGAGGCATAAAGAAAAGAGCTCTGGAAAAGCACTTCTGCAGTTTATAGCAGGGTCACCCAGGTGAACGTAACTACAGAAAGCCATCAAAGGAGCCCAGGAGTCTCTCATGACCCCTGTGTCATGATTTATGTGACATTCCATGGGTCACTAACAGTCACTGTAGGATGGCTCTGTCTCTTTCTGGTTTTACTACTTCAGGAGCTTATTGTGACTATATTTGCTAATTGTTTTCTTCTTTTTTTAAGTTTTTGTCTAAGTGTTTTAGTTTTTTTAAATTTAATTTTTATTTTATATTGGAGTAGAGTTGATTTACAATGGTTGTGTTAGTTTTAGGTGCACAGCAAAGTGATTCAGTTATACATATACCTATATCCATTCTTTTTCAGATTCTTTTCCCATATATTAATAAAAATAATATCTTTAACTCCTTAAATGGTGGGGTGGAGGCACATGCATAACAAAGATTTATGGGCTTTCACCACCCTTTCTATTTTTTTTTTTTTTAAGAAGATGTTGGGGGTAGGAGTTTATTAATTAATTAATTAATTAATTTTTTCTGTGTTGGGTCTTTGTTTCTGTGCGAGGGTTTTTCTCCAGTTGCGGCGAGCGGGGGCCACTCTTCATCGCGGTGCGCGGGCCTCCCACAGCCGCGGCCTCTCCCGTTGCTGAGCACAGGCTCCAGATAAGCAGGCTCAGCAGCCGTGGCTCACGGGCCCAGCCGCTCCGCAGCACGTGGGATCCTCCCAGACCAGGGCTTGAACCCGCGTCGCCTGCATTAGCAGGCAGACTCTCAACCACTGCGCCACCAGGGAAGCCCACCACCCTTTCCTTTTGCTGCCATGATGGTCATCTGTGACTGAGGGTCTGAATTCTTGGACCCCATGTTAGCCTGTGTGCCTGCTGCTGTCAGGATCTTCAGCCTACATACTTGGCCCAGACACTGGGAACGCACAAATGACTTTCTGTTGCAAGCAGTCTTCTCACAGTAAGCTACATCCAAACAGGGAAATTCCAAGTGTGCATCAAAGACAGGAAACCCAGTATTTTCTAGCCTCGCATGTAAACCTCAGATTTCCTTGACTTTAAATGCCCCTGGCCATTTCCTCATATTCACCACTCTCAGCTGAAGCCCTAAACATAAAGTCCACTTGGGCTGCTGGCTCTTCTTTCTTTGAATTGAGAAAGTTCCACCTTCTCTGAAGCCCCACCTCACCCTTCTCCCTTAACTGCTTTCCTCACCCACCCCAGGCAGAATGGAATTTTCTCTCTAAGCTTTTGACTATTGGAACAACAAGGCTGTTTCTGGCTGGTCCTTGGTATATCCTTAGGTTCAGGCTGAGCTTCCCAAAATGGCATCTGCTCGTTTATACTCTATTTGCTTTTCTGACACACTCTGTCTTTCTTTCTTTTTTTCTTTTCTTTTTTTTTAACGTCTTTATTGGAGTATAGTTGCTTTACAATGTTGCGTTAGTTTCTGCTGTATAACAAAGTGAATCAGCAATATGTATACATATATCCACATATTCCCTCTCTCTTGTGTCTTTCCTTCTTATTACTCTTCTCTCTGTCCTGAATTCCTGCATCCAGCTTATCTTGCACCATTGTTGGTGTTCACCTTGAGCTTTCTCCTGTTCTTGATACCCTAATCACAAATAAAAAATATAGCGGCATAAGACGCACAGGTTGACTTCTGGCCACAGCAGAAATGGGTTCACTCCACACGTGGAGGGTGGGAGAGCTGCTGCTTTGGGATTTAGCCCTTTGAAGCCAAAAAGCTTCATTTACAGTAGGTCATGAAGCCACACATGTGGTCTGCATCAAAACCACTGGGCTGTTCAACTTGCTACTGCTGTTGGAAAAATCCTAGCAATTAAATGAGTAGCAAGTATGTGCATGCAGAGAGGGAGCCTTTGCTACAGGCAGGGTAGCTGGATGGTTGTGGGCTCAGGATCTGGAGCTGGACTTCCTGGGGTTGAATCCCAGCTTGGACATGTCCTGGGATAATTACCTCATTTCTCTGGGCTTCAGTGTCCTCTGTAAAACGTGGCCAGATAGCCCCTACTCATAGGGTAGCTGTGAGGATTAGATACATGAGTATCTTAGGGCTTAGATGAGAGCCTCGCACAGAGCAAGCTCTCAGTGATCGCTGGTGTGGTCATGATGGAGTCCAGCTTCACTCAACATGCTACACAGAGGCAGAGTGAACTGTCAAGATCTTAACAACTTGCTAATGGTGGATTCTGGTCTAAGAGCTCTGATCTGCTCTGCAGCAGTTTTCAGGGTTCCTGACCTTGGGACCTTTGACATTCTTAAAAAGTATCGACATCAGAGCTTTTCTATTTCTGGGTTGTATCTATCGATAGGTATTATGTTAGAAATTGAAACACTTAAAATAGTAATTCTATTAACAAATGCCATTTTTGGACTTCCCTGGTGGCGCGGTGGTTAAGAATCCGCCTGCCAACGCAGGGGACACGGGTTTGAGCCCTGGTCCGGGAAGATCCCACATGCTGCAGAGCAACTAAGCCCGTGCACCACAGCTACTGAGCCTGTGCTCTAGAGACCGCGAGCCACAACTACTGAGCCTACGTGCCACAACTACTGAAGCCCGCGCGCCTAGCGCCCGTGCTCCGCAACAAGAGAAGCCACCGCAACGAGAAGCCCGCGGACCGTAACGAAGAGTAGCCCCCGCTCGCCGCAACTAGAGAAAGCCCATGTGCAGCAACGAAGACCCAACGCAGCCAAAACTAAATTAACTAATTAATTTTTTTTAAAAATGCCATTTTTAATGAAACAATTATTTTACAAAACAAAAAACTTAGAATGGCAGTCTTATGGTTTCACAAATCTCTTTACTCTTTAGCTTGATAAACGACAACTGGATTCTCATATCTGCTGCTGCCTTCTATCTGCTGCCGTGGGTTGTTTTAGTTCAAGTATATGAAGCAAACCCAACCTCTTCCCTCCAGAAAAGGTTCTTGGCCATTTAACAGCTAAGAAAACTGTGGCATGGAGAAGTTATGATCATAGTACCTTTATCACAGGTTTGTGCTGGGAATTGAGTGAGACAATGTGAAAGGAGAGTAAAAAGTCATAGAAGAATGCCTGGCAAAAATCTGGCCCTGACAAATATTCTCCAGTGTTATGGCGGTTTCATGGGGACAGGCCTAAAAGGAGTAGATGAAGCAGGACCTCAGGAAGAAAGAAATGACTTCAGACGGGCCCTGGTGAGACCAGGGATGGGACTTAGAAACTGGCATTGTGAATTCAAAGGGAGGGATCACAGAGGGACCCTTACTTCGTTTCCAGTGCAGTCAGCTGCTGGACCTAATTCTCCTCAATGGCATGGTTCTCAGAGTTATGAATTCAGAGCAAGTAAAATTGTCTCTCTACAGCAGATTGCACGAATGACCCCGTAAGATAAATCCACTTCTGTTCAGCAATGATATGTCCAGTACAGTTGGTAATTCTTATAATGTGGGGATTGAATTGTAGAAAGGCAAAGGAAAGATAAAACTATGTACTGTTTGGATTAAGTGTAAATCCACTGCAAGCAATTGCAAAAGCCAAGGTTGGGGGGAAAACATCTCTGACTACTTCTTGCAAAACCCACATAAAATTAGCTTCTTTCTTCAACCTTCCCCACCCCTTCTAAAGAAAGGTGATTTTATTTCCTTCTCAGTCACACATTGCCACTCTGCATTACCATCTCCAGTTGGGCAGAGGCCCAGGGACAGTCCAGTAGCGGGTCACTTGGTTTCGGTACCCTGCTTTTGGGAGAGTGAGCGGCTCCTGTAAACCATCTAAGGAGGGTCAACAGAACTGGGTTTTAAATGTTCTCGAGATGCACCAGCCTCTCTGGATGGTCAGTCTATTTGATCGGAACAGTCAGAAATGTTTTTTCTAGGGGCTCACCCATTTACCTCTATACGTTATATCCATTTTCTCCCCAGAATTTGTCAAAGGAGGTGAACTTCCAGAAGGTTGGGGGATGGATGGGAATATCCTAGTTAAATCCATTCTTGGGCCTGCTGGAAAGACTGCTTTGGCAGACATGTCTGTAAAGATCTTTAACTCAGGATGAAAAAGAAGCACCTCTAGATAATAAGGGACGTTTTCTTAGTGGAGTTCCTGTGTTTTCCTTTCAGAGCCTCTCACAAAATCTCAGTTCTCTCTTGCCCTCCTGGAAGGTGGTTAAACTAAGCAGATTGGGCCTCCTTTGTGGCCCCCTGTTTCTTCCAAACTATTAGCTAAAACGTGCAGAATCTTGCACTTTGGGGGAAGGGGGGATTTGAATGAAAGGCCTTCTGTGGAAATCATGTCACTTTGTGGTTGGCTGGAGCTGTTGAGGCTACCCTGTTGAGTCTGTGTGCCTAGCACTTGGCTGTCAGCATGGGTTGGCTGCAGTCATCACGTCGGGCCATAACCCTACAATTTAAGGTAGGGGCTCGCACCTCCCTGCCTCCAGGTGTGTAGGACGGCTGTCTCATCTGACCAGGGTGAACCATAAGTGATTCTGAGATCGTGTGCTTGGAAAAATGAACCTGGAAGGAAAGTGAAATGGGCATTTCGAAGGGAGTATGCAGAAAGCATACCTGAGCCTCTTGGTTTTCAGCTCAAAATGGATTTGAATGACAACTGTGACTATGCTTTCTTAGGTTTTTCATTTCTGGTCCTAATAATAAGCACAAAATCTCACCAGAAAGTCTAAACAGTACAGAGGCTCCTACCAAAGGCAAATCTCTCTCTCTCTCCCTCTCTCTCTGGGACTTCTAAAAATGACAGGAATATAAGGTTGCTTTACCATTTTTAATTGAGCAGCTTTGTAATTGCAAGTGATTGCACTATTGGAGCAAGAAATGGTAGTTATCAGATGAGCTCCCTGAATATGTATTTTTTGAGTCGGGGAAAAGGTAGTTTTCTTTTTTAATTTTTCTTTTTTAATTTTTTAACATCTTTATTGGAGTATAATTGCTTTACAATGGTGTGTTAGTTTCTGCTTTATAACAAAGTGAATCAGTTATACATATACATATGTTCCATATCTCTTCCCTCTTGCGTCTCCCTCCCTCCCACCCTCCCTATCCCACCCCTCTAGGTGGTCACAAACCACCTAGCTGATCTCCCTGTGCTATGCGGCTGCTTCCCACTAGCTATC
>NC_041215.1:56083813-56105975 GCF_002837175.3 Physeter macrocephalus
CTTTCATGTGTTTGTTGGCAACCTGTATATCTTCTTTGGAGAAATGTCTATTTAGGTCTTCTGCCCATTTTTGGGTTGAGTTGTTTGTTTTTTTGATATTGAGCTGCATGAAGAGGTAGTATTCTAAAAAGGAATGTGTTCTCTTTTTTTTCTACTCAATTTTTGTTCTTTATTCCTTTTTTTCCCTCACCCACTTTGCTTTTATCTACTTTTAAAATCCCTTTCCACACTCTGAAATTTTTCTATTATAATTTATATCCTGCTTATTTATACAAAAATATGTGAGATTGCTTACAGTGTTATAACACATAAATCAGGAGAGTGAAGCCAAAAAAAATGAGAGAGAGAGAGAGCACTATAGCAGGAACCACAGTCAAGCACTAAGTTTGGATGTAAGCCTTCTAGGGGCAAAAACAGCATGAGGTTTTGAGTTGGAGTTCTTTTCTTTATTGAGGTGTAGCTGACGTTCCCTTTTCTCTAAAAAGGAATGTGTTCTCTTTTTTTTCTACTCAATTTTTGTTCTTTATTCCTTTTTTTCCCTCACCCACTTTGCTTTTATCTACTTTTAAAATCCCTTTCCACACTCTGAAATTTTTCTATTATAATTTATATCCTGCTTATTTATACAAAAATATGTGAGATTGCTTACAGTGTTATAACACATAAATCAGGAGAGTGAAGCCAAAAAAAATGAGAGAGAGAGAGAGCACTATAGCAGGAACCACAGTCAAGCACTAAGTTTGGATGTAAGCCTTCTAGGGGCAAAAACAGCATGAGGTTTTGAGTTGGAGTTCTTTTCTTTATTGAGGTGTAGCTGACTTACAATGTTACATTAGTTTCAGGTGTACAACATAGTTATTTTAAAATTTTCTAGATTATACTCCATTTATTGTTCTTATAAAATATTGGCTGTATTCCCTGTGCTGTGCAATATATCCTTGTAGCTTATTTACTTTATACATAGTAGTTTGTACCTCTTAATCCCCTACCACTGTCTTTCCCCTCTCCCCTTCACTCCCCCGTCATTGATAACCACTAGTTTGTTCTCTATATCCATGAGCGTGTTTCTTTTTTGTTATATTCACTAGTTTGTTTTATCTTTTCAGATTCCATATATAAGTGGTAGCATACAGTATCTGTCTTTCTCTGCCTGAATTGTTTCACTTAGCATAATGCCCTCCAAGTCCATCCATGTTGTTGTAAATGGCAAAATTTCACTCTTGTTTGTAGCTGAGTAGTATTCCATTATATATCTATATGGAGTTCTTTTTAAAATCAGAAGAGCAGGTGGGTTTTCCTTCGTGTCTGTCACATTTCCTGTGCCTGGCAGTCCCCATGGGTTTCTCAAGGATGAGCCTCCACCTAGCTCTCTTGTCACCCACTCCCCACCCCAGAAGCACGATGAGCTCTGCACGTAACCCACAGGCAGGATCACAGACAGACCCAGGGCTTCCAGCTGATGTGAGGAAGTTGAACCTTTCCGTTTCTTCCTGAAAGTTGAGTTCATTAGAGTTGGTCCAAAGGCTGATAAAGCGCTGGCCTCTGAGTCAGGACTAGTCGCCTTTCATCCTGGAGACTTGACGGTGATCAGGTGAACATCTGGTGGGATGTGGAGTGAAATCATAGGGGGTGCCCTACTGAGTAACGTCATCACACTGGGGGGATGAAACACACATTCCAGGACTGGGAGCCTCCTTCTTGAGAGAGCCTGGCTAAGGGGGTGTGTCTGACCTGCCTGGGTATCTTAAAGTGCTGGCAAGTGAGAAATGATGTTCGGGTTCCCTGGAGGAATGAGAAAATGTGTTATGTTTCTCCAAATATCTATAGTTTCAATAGGCATGGCTTTGGGAAGAGACAGTTGTCAGGGCTAAATACTTAGAGCAAAAGCAGTAAATAGGAGGCTGTACTGTCCAGTAGGTTAGCCACTAGCCACATGTGACTACTGAGCACTTGAAATGTGGCCAAGTCCACACTGAGATGTGTGGAAAATGCAAAATACACACCAGATGGCAAACACTGTGGGAAAAAAGACTGTGAACTATCTTAGTAGTAATATTGTAATGGAAAATATCTCAATCTCTACTACTTGATTACATGTTGAAATGATAATATTGAGTATATTGGGTTAAATAAAATGTATTATTAAAGTTAATCTTACCCGTTGCTTTTCACTGCTTAATGTGGCCACTTGAACATTTAAAATTAAATGTGTGGCTCACATGGTATTTCTATTGGGACAGCTCTGGTCTAAATATCTAAAATTAAAAGTTTTTTTTGTTTTTCTTCCTGAGGAGTGAATTTCCATTGTGTTCTCTAACTCCTGTGTTCTCTCTTTGGTTCTCTTTCAACAGATATGACTCTCTACGTAGCATGTCAAGGACTACATTAATCACCAATTCCTTTACTTTTTTTCCCTCCTACACAATTTCCATTTTCTTTTACACTTGCTCACCCCAGCCATCTGCAGTACACCAGTTTCAGATATTTGAGCTGTGTAGAGTTTCTGTGTACAGATGAGTGCTTGGACTTTTCTCTTCCCGAGAAATCTGAAGGGGGCGATTACAGAAGATCCACTTACTCCTGGGATCTGTTGCTGTGGCCCCGGGCTTGGGGCATTGGGTGGTCCCTGGGTGGTCCTTGGACACTTCTTCTCTGCAGCCACGTCCCAGCAAATACCATTCCCTGGAGGGGAACAACCAAGTGCCGTGGAGGCAGGGGCTTCTGCTTCGCCGCCTCAACTGTCTGGTTTCCTGTAAAATAAACACATTACTTTATATTTTTAGGGAACACAAAAGTGCTGCTATAGGGCTCAAAATTTTCATTCTGGACGCTTTTCCAAAACAAATCACCCCAAAGACGCATTTTGAATATCCTGGTAGCATCTTTGGATCTGTAAAATACACCTTTTAGTAGGGCACCCGTTAAAATGCAAAGCAAATTTCTTCGAGGCAGAAAAACAATCTGACAGTAGCAATGTAGAAATTGTTCACTCAGACACATCTGTGTAAATGCGAAGAGTCATAGCATTCACCTCTGAGCTGCTTGCTATTGAACCTGCAGTGACTAGTCTCAGCCAGCCCAGGTAGAACATCATTCCTTCACAAGTGTTGAAAATGCTGCAAAGTTGGATGAGTGGAAATGCGGCTGCCCCCCTCCTTGCTTCCTCTTCCCTCATCCTACTGGAGCTTGCATCAGGGATGGCCTCTTTCTCTACGGAACCATCTTGAGCCTGGTGGGGGTATTGCTGACGAAATCCAGGATCATTCCAGCAGTTGAAAAAGGAAGCCCTAGGGGGAAAGCAATTGACATATTTTTGTGCCTATGAATAAGTTGCCATGAATAATTTGTTATCTTAACCCATCCTTGCCGACCATTTAGTTGAGTTCTCTCCTTGGCATCAAATAGATAGGTTTCCTCTTAGGCAGAATTAGAAGAAATCAGTGTGGATGGATTTTTTACATTCGGCTATTGTTTTATTCAAATACATGAATCTAAAGCTGAATCAACTCTTATTTCCAGTTGTGCATATTAAAATGATCGAATTCCAAGTAGTAAAGTTTTCAGGGAAACTGACAAGGATTCAATTAAGTTAGTCTTGTGTGCTGCTACTTGTTTTGATAAATTTGAGGGTTAAGTCAATGATAACCAAACCAGTCTCAGTGAAAGCACCCATCCTATGGTTGCGTCAGCCCAGGATGAGTGAGCTGGTACTGTCCCTTGTGCTGTCACCACTGGAATGAAATTTTGCCAGAAGAGACGTTGCGCTTTCTCATTGCTGGTGGGTGAAAGATAGTTCAAGTGTGTGTGTCTGTGTGTGTGTGTGTGTGTGTGTGGATAAAGCACTAAAGACTGAATTGACTTCCAGACTTTTCTTGTATAAAATTTCCCTAACCAAGCAAAGCTGCTCTGACTTAATTTATTTGTTAAATGTTGCACTTTGTTTATGTGTGGTTTTTTGGGGGGGAGGGGTGCAGTTAGTAAGTAGAGAGAAGAGGACGAATTCTACTGACGTATTTATTTAGTAAAAATGACAATTTTGCATTCATTTACATTTAAAAAATTCTTCTGTTTGTTTTTTTTTTTACATTGTTGCTAGCGCTTGCCCAGCATAACTGCTCCAATGCTATTTGCCGTTTGACAGAAGGATCCTTGTAGGGCAGGCTTTGCAAACCTTATCAGGTAATAACATATGCCATAGATTATAACCTTGCTGTTAAGATGTTTGCCTCTTCTTTTAGAAGTTAAAACCGGCCTTTGAGAGGATCGCCAAATAATAAATTGTCATACCACTGCTGTCTGTTATGCAACTGTGTAACTCCATAGTTGGAAATTGAACGAAGGTTAGGAATTCTTTCCTTTGGGCTCTCTTGTTAACAGATTATTTTAGATTTTTTCCGAAGTAAGTTTTCCCTGGGCACCCCTTTTCTAATTCTAAAGAAGTGTTTGGCCCTTTCATGTTTCAAAAAGAAACATTCACTTGTAGTTCCATATTTCTTGATCTCTATAAGGGACTCACAAAATTCAGTTTACTTTTATTCACAGAGAAAGTTGGCTTTGATGTCTCTTAAAGATAATTCTGCTAGTTGCTGATCAGCCAGTCAGTTCACCTAGCTTCAATCTTTATAGGACCTCTAAACTAATTTTCCTACACTGTGACTAAAAGGTAGGCAGATCATGGGAATGGATTATACAGTATATTCAAATGGATCCCTAATACTACTTTGTTTAATAAGGTAATATCAGGACCACATATTCTGTAGTCCATAAAGCCACATTTATGCAATTTTCACTTTTTTAGGCTGTTGTTCCTTTACATTTTTACTCTAGGTGTAAAAACCACATTTGTGAATGGCTAAGCCTATGATTATATTTTCGGTTGTATGCTGCTTTTTGCTAGTGTGTGTGTGCTTGTGTGTGTGTGTTTCTCCTCTGAATAGTTTTATATTTCATGCTACTTCTTGAAAGTTTACTCTTTGATGCTAAAAGGGAATAACCAGATGATTTCTAAAAATAATGTCTCCCTGCAGGATGGTGGATTGTTAAATTAGAGGAATGCTGTTTGCTATATCAACATTTATGGTCAGAGACTAAAATGTATTAATGCCAAGTGTGTTTTGGTCAATAACTGGAGAATTCTGTGTAAATGCATCATCTCTTCCAATGTTTTACAGTTTGCCATGTGGAATGGCAGGTAGTAGGGAGAAAAATAAGTGTGGATTAAGACTTTTAAAGGAAATAGTATCATATGATTAAGAAAATTAGAATTTGTAGAAATATTGGGATAAGTGAAGAAATAAAAATGTCTGTCTAGAATGTAGCATCTAGAGAGTTTTTGGAAGCCCTACCTTCACATGAGGGTGTGATATTCCTGTCCAAAGCCAGACTAAGCCATCAGCAAGACTCATGGGGGGATTATTACCTCTCCTTTCCTAGAGGAATAACCAAAAGCAAATAAAAATTCTTAACAGTCCCCTCTTTGAAGTGTATTTTTTAAGCAGGGTGGAAAACATTTAGACTCTGGCTTTATGACACATTAGGGAAGTTGTTTATTGGCAGGGGGCAGGAGGTGGGGGACCAGGAGGATTTCACTTATAGATTGTCTCACCCCCATATTGCGAGCAAGCTAAAGGAACCATCACAGTCTAAAATGCCTTCATTGAACAATAACAGTTTAGACTTTTTAGAAAGTATTGAATAAGGGTCAGGGAACAGCCGAAGGCAGTACCGCTCCGTGAAGTCTGCTTACACATTTACAAATTGTCCATCAGTTTAAAATACTTTTCACCGTGTGCGGCTATAAGGGGAATAGGGCACTCTGTAGAATTATACATGTCTAGTTTGTAAAGTATGTCATGTGTACTGCAGATGTGTGTTCTCTCGGCTTTGTGTATCTGTACAGTAGCTTTCATTTAAAAAAATTGTGGACTAACTTGTTTTGGTGGTGTGAGGGGGAGAAGGGCAGTTTATATCAAGTAACGATGCTGTAATATAGTACATGTAACAAAAGATCTGGAGTAACCCTTCCCTGGCCCATGGAAAATTTTGGTTATCTTCTAGGTTCTAAAGTGAAGATGTGTGGATACTCTGGCAGACTGCATGTTGTATAATTTGAAAAATACTAAAAGTGGAAAATAAAATTGAATTAAACTTTGGCTGGTCTGTTTTTTCTTAGAGTCATCTTAAAGGCACTCTCCTTGAAGGCCTCAATGCCATTGTGAGGATGGGCCATTTTCTGGCCTTGAAGGAGTTCATTTCAGTGAGCAGCTGCTTGAATTCAAAGCCTGAGCAAGGTCAACCGTGACCTTTCTGTCTTTTACTTTGCTTGAATATCTGTATTTAAATTTTTCCTTCATTGAGGACCCAAGAAAACCTGACATTTGTTCCTTCAGCACTGAAAAGACAGACGCCTATGTCAATAAGTGTCTTAACTTTTTAAAAAGTAGGATCGAGTTAAGGTGCAATAGACCAGTGTATTAGCTGAATTTCTGAATTTCTTCTTGTCCAAGAAAGGCACTTATTCTAATAATATGTTTTAGGTCATTGGCATTCTTCAACTAATGCCTTGGACCTCTGCATATATTGAAAGGTTATTGGCATCTTTTTTTTTTATTGGCATCTTTTGAGAAGTGTTGGGGTGTTTGTATTCCTGTGTAGCTTACTGATTATTACTATTAATGTACAGGTCTGAGATCTTGTGAGAGGATACCAGAGTATGAAGCCGTTGGAGAATAACAAATGGCAGGACACAGGATTATTCTTATCTGCTCTCTTAGCGAGGAGACTTCCTTACCTCAGGTCACTGAAATCCTGTGGCCACGCACGGCCTTGTGCATGTAAAACACCCTTATTCTCGTTCTTGGTTGGGTTAATGTTGCATGGGAGCCAGACAGTAAACTGCCTTCATCAATTAAAAGTGGAAAGATGGATGCCAAATAAAGATTTTATAAGTGGAATTGAGGACACTGCAAATGATGTGCTTTTATGATGTCTTATCCATCTCCTTGAATTTGTTATTCTCCAAAGAACTTGGAAGAGGTAGTTACCAAATATCAGATTGTTAAAGGTGACTTAGGTAGTAAAACTTCAAACATCGTGGATGAATATTTAGGCTGAAGCCTGTTTATTTAAGATGGGAAAGCAGTCCTTTGAAAGGACCTGATGACAAAGCACATTTCAGTATCACTGAGAAGTGACCCTATAGGTTCCAGGACAAGCAGCTCTGCAGTGCAGTAGGTCTGCACTAACACCCACTGTTCCCCGGGTTCCTGTGAGCCTTTCCCGAGGATTCCTTTTCTATTGAGCTCTGAACAGTGCTCGGGCTATGCCTTGGAAGTACTACAGAGCTAGAGCAACTGGTAGAATGTGGAATGGAAGCTATAATCTGCCGAGGCAATTACCGGTGACGTGTGTATCTGCAGGTTTAATTCTAGCATTTGTGACAGGTTATATCTTGTGATTTGTCTCATGTACACAATAAATTGAACAGGAGTAGGAGGTATCTCTCGGGTGACACATCAGATGAAAATATGTGGGCTCACTTGACAAATGCATCCTGAGCCATGGGATTTTTACTTTCCCTTTGGCATTTGGTGGTTCTTCAGCCAATCTGCAGAGAAAACACCGATTTCTGTGTGGTTAGCTGGGCTCAAAATAAAAGACTTGCAGGTAATCCCTGTGGATCTTTCCACTTGTGATGCACCATGGATGCAAAGGCTGGACTCGTCCACCTGCTTTGCTTCCCCAGTGCTGAAGGAGGTTCTGTTTGGAGTCCCTCTCTCTCTCTGGGACCCTTCAGACCCTCACTCCTCCACGTGACCAGACTGCAAATCATTCTCATAGGATAGCTTTTCAAAAAATTCACCTAAAAAGATACTTTACTCCTTCAGAATGTATACCCGAAATAAGAGAAATTGGCAGACTTGCTCCCCATGAAGTGTACCAGCACCAGAACCTCGTAATGCTTGGAAAGCTGCAGTAGGCAGTGCATTAAGGCGAGAGACTATCCTGGCGGTGTGCCAGACACTGTATTAAGTGCTTTACATGTATTAGTCCTTCTAATCCTCCTAATAACTCCATGAGGTAGGCACCATTATCTCCACTTTAGCGGGGAGTAAACGGGCACAGAGAGGTTAGTTAACTTGCCCAAGGTCTCACAGCTGGGAGGAGAAGCCAAGATTGAAACCCGGGAAGACTGGTCCTAAGGTGTGTGCTCTCCACAGCTAGTAACACTGCTGCTCAGAACAGTGCTGCATGTGTGTGTGTGTGTGTGTGTGTGTGTGTGTGTGTGTGTGTGTGTAGTGATAACCAGCAGGCAGCCTCAAAAATCCTTTTGTAAAGAATTCATACAAAGTGTTCTTCCTTTGCAACTTTTCTGTGTTTTCTCCTTTCATAGGAATCTGAGACCTTCTTGTTTTTTGAATTACTTTAAGCAATCAAAAGCATCTAGGAAAGAATCATTGAAATAATAACAGATGCCTCACAGCGGTGGGGGGGGCCTGATAACATACAACTGTAGGGCTTCTGGAGGAAGGCTGCTTGCAGGAGCGCAGTGCTTAGAATCTTTTTCATACATAGCGGACACTTAGAAAGTGTAGCAATCACTTGTGTCACGGTTTTCAAACTGTGTGTAGTAAGAATTTCACTTATCCATGTTGACGTTTTTTTCTCTTTAGGACACTAATTTTCTCTGCTTGCATTTTAAAATGTATGACCTATATTCCTCAGCTTCTCAAGCTAAAAATAAAGCAGCGTTCTCTTGTCCCAGCTGAGCCGGCTCCAAGGGAGAGTCTGAGGGGGCACTGGGTGGGTTCCCTCATCCCACCCAGATCTGTGTGAGGCCTCGGAGAAGACTCTCAGGGAGCTGTGCTGATAATAGCTGCCCCATACCTAACCTCCAGCCCTGTCATGATGATTAATAGGATCTCACTTTAGTGCTTTAAGTTTTAAAAAAAGTAAACATGCCAATCATACCACACATGCATGTGCACGTCCAACTACAGAAAGGGGCAGGAACAGCACAAGTGGGGTTCCCCCTGAGCCCCCCACTTTACCGCAGACTCCCTTTACCTGTGCTTCTCCTGTCTGAGGATGCTTCTGATGGGCTACTGCAGGGTTGGGAAGTACAGGCTGATGGTAGGTGTGTCTAGGTCACAGGATGCTAATTCCTTCAGCCAGTGGCAACCTGGCTGCCTGCAAGCCAGACCCCAACCAGCAGCCCAGGCGTCCTTGCTGCCCTGCAGTGCCCACTTCTGGGACATGTACACAGCGGCAAAATACCCCTGGAGCACTGGCCATCAAGCAGTGATGCTACTCAGTCATCCTAAATGGAAAGAATGATGGACTTGGGACCTGGATCTGACTCTGCTTCCCATGGACCAACTGGGATGTGGTCAAGTTGTTTAACTGTGTAGCAACTCAATGACCTCATCTCCATACCTGAATTATGGAGATTTGTAGCCCACTACCCTCCACTCTTTGGTTTGTTGTGAGGATCAGATGAGAAATTGTGTGCAAGCATCTTATAAAAGTGCTACTCGAATGTAAGGGATTGTTATGTTGAAAAATAAAATTCAACGGAGTAAATCTTAAAGATCTTATTTGGCTTTATTCAGTGATTCATGAATCGGGCAGCATCCAATCTAGCAGATAGAAGCTCCGGGGCTTCCCTGGTGGCGCAGTGGTTGAGAGTCCGCCTGCCGGTGCAGGGGACACGGGTCGTGTCCCGGTCCGGGAAGGTGCCGCGGAGCGGCTGGGCCCGTGAGCCGTGGCCGCTGAGCCTGCGCGTCCGGAGCCTGTGCTCCGCAACGGGAGAGGCCACAGCAGTGAGAGGCCCGCGTACCGCAAAAAAAAAAATAGGGTCCTACTAAGTACGAAAAAGTTTGGAAGCCACTGAACCAGATGATCTCTGAACTCTTTCAGCCCTTTGAACCTTCCGCAACGGGAGAGGCCACAACAGTGGGGAGCCCCCCTACCGCAAAAAAAAAAAAAAAAAAAAGAAAGAAAGAAAGAAAGAAGCTCCGAGGAGCTGTACAAAATGAAAGACTTGTATAGGCAGAAGGGAGCAGGAACAAAGAGGCAAAAAGCAGGTTGGTTATTGCAAGGTCAGCTTCCTTTAGGGAATGGCAGGGGTCTGTAAGGCAGATGACCTAACCAGTGCCGATCAGGCGATTCCCTATTGCCTGGTTTAAGATTCCATTTCTGGAAGAGCCGAAACTATAATTCAGTCTCGTCTCGGTTGGTGACATGGGGCTTAGCATAAGTGACTCCATTTGGGGCCTGTTGCCTTGTTTTTAATAGTTATTATCAAATACTTCCCAGGAGAAGGTGTTTTTGCCTTGGACCCCAGCTATACCTTAGCATCACAGGTACTTAGAGTAAGAGAGAAGGCTGTGAGGAGACCCCAGGAGTCATCTGATTCTACCAGTGAAATGGAATTTCACTGGAGTTCTTTGGGGGAAAGTCTGCTCTTAGGCTGTTTCATGGGGCGAGAAAGGCTCTCCCTTCTGAGAAATGCAGTGAGCGGTGTTTAGGGCTAGTTTCCACCTCTGTGCCTGGTGGCTGTTCATACTGAGGGCTCCCGCAAATGCTCCCCACTCAACGCCCTGACGCTAGATCATGAATCAAGTCTATTCAGATTCCCAATAATTACAGCTAATGCTGAGAGCCTACAGCCCAGCAGCATCTTTTTTTTTTTTTTTTTCCCAGCAGCATCTTTGCAGGAGCTTAACATGTTCGCCAAAGTGAGCTCAGGGATGCTCAAGGAGTCATTTAGCCAAGCCGGAACACAAAAGCACACTCAGCATCTGGAAACAAGCTGTCTGCTCTCTCTGCTAGAAAGTGCCTGGGATCCGAAAGCTCCCCTCCTGCCACCACGTGCAGTATAGGCAGGAACTGACTGCACAGTGCAGGCCAGGTCTGCTCTCTGTGCGTGGCCTGCCGCTCATCAACAGGAGAGGGCTGTGGCCACGGCCTCTGCTTTATACCCACCTCCTTGCAGACCTTACACCCAGGGGAAAACCAGAATCCCCAGAGTTCAAGTAACTTGTCCGAGGTCACATGGTTTGTTTGGGCTCTAGAGCTCCGATTCCTTTGTATTTCAGTCCTCTGCCTGCCAATGCAGGGGACACGGGTTCGAGTCCTGGTCCGGGAAGATCCCACATGCTGCGGAGCAACTAACCCTGTGAGCCACAACTAATGAGCCTGTGTGCCACAACTACTGAAGCCCACATGCCTACATCCCATGCTCCTCAACAAGAGAAGCCACCACAACGAGAAGCCTGCGTACCACCATGAAAGAGTAGCCCCTGCCCGTCACAACTAGAGAAAGCCTGTGCGCAGCAACAAAGATCCAATGCAGCCAAAAATAAATAAATAAATAAATTTATTTTTAAAAAAAAGTTTCTGCCATTCCCAATTTTCCCTGTGAGCTGTTGTAAATGAATAGTGCCTTTTAAAAAAATTGAAGTATAGTTGATTTACGGTGTAGTGCCAATCTCTGCTGTACAGCAAATTGACTCAGTTATACACATATATACATTCTTTTTTTATATTCTTTTCCATTATGGTTTATCACAGGATACTGAATATAGTTGCCCCGTGCTATACATTAGGAGCTTGTTGTTAGTGCCTTTTAAAGTGGATTACACTTTACTATATTGGGCCAAAAAGTTGGGGTGTTCTTGGAAGAAATACAGATCCACCACTAATAGAGTAGAAGAGAAGCCTATGAAGGATGTTGGGACACATTTGGCTCTACCCAGAGAGGTTACATGACTCCCCTCACCTCACACTTGGAGAGCCCGAGCCCAAAGCACCTCACTCTACTCAGGGTTCACTCTGCTGCACCAACCGCTGGCCCGCAAAGACGAAGCTAGTCACAACCACTCTGATGGCAGCGGACACCTCTCTGACATGAGGTCAAGCCTGGCTTGAGGTCAGTTGCGTGGAAATGTTTTGCCACAGTCATTTGTTGTGTGTGTACTATGTACCAGGACCCTGGTGATCAAGAGTGGACTTCAGCAGCTTCTGGACCAGAGTTCCGGTAGCTCCCACTCTTCCCTGGATTACCTGAGTGCCTCGCACTAGTTACCTAACCTCTCTGTGAAGTGAAGCGCTTGGCACCATGCCTGGCTCATGGTGATAGCCTGTCCTGCATGTGCATTCTGGAATCTCTTCACCAGCGATGGATGAGGTGCTGCTGTTATTCTCCCCACAGGCAGATGTGGTGAGGTGTGGAGAGGTGAAGTGAGTTGTCCAACATCACAGAGCTAGGAAGTGGTGGAGCTGCTTCAGAGCCCGTGTTCTTTTTGGTTTTGTTTTTCATTTTTATTTTCATTTTTTTGGCCACGCTGTGAGGCATTCAGGATCTTCGTTACCCGACCAGGGATCGAACCTGTGTCCCCTGCGTTGGGAGCATGGAGTCTTAACCACTCGACTGCCAGGGAAGTCCACAGAGCCCACGATCTTAACCAGGAAGCTAAACTCTCCCAGGGTCACATGACTGCTGAGGAGCATAGAGAGACTGAGCTGAAATCCTGCTTTACTCCTAGACCAGAGCTTATTCCCAGGCCTAAGCAATGTACAGGAGCAGCTGACATCTCCATGTGTTGTACTCAGAGCCTGCTGCAAAAAGGTGAGCATTCATCAAGATTCCCACAAAGATTTAAGCACCTGCTTTGTACTCAGCATTGTTTTTTGAGCTGGGGAGAGGTGGTAAATAAGATAAAGTCTTCATTTTCTTAGAGGCAAATTATAAACGAGTGACCAACACTTTCTAAAATGATTCAGTACATTTAAGTGCTATGAAGAAAACAGAACAGGCTGCTGTGATACTACATGGCTTGGGTGGTCAGGGAAGGCCTCTGTGAATGATTGAAGGAGGCAGGCTTGAAAAGATCTGGAGAGATTTCCAAGCAGAAGGAACAGTAAGTGCAAAAGTCCTGAGGCAGATTTTGCTTGGTGTGTTCATGATACTAGAACTCTGATTTTACACAAAGAATTTTTTCCACACTGGTATTTCAGTTCCTCATTGACGTAGCAAATTAAAAAGATGATAAGTTTGTGTTGCCTTCGAAAGTAAGAGTAAATTTGGAATAACCAAGAGCTTCTTTCTGGATTTACAAATACAGCAACAAAGGCATTTGGGCATTTTTGTAGCCAACAACTTTGTAAGCAGACCCATGCATTTGTAGTCCATGCTTCTGTGCTCACTCTGAAACCAAGCAAAAGAGGGCAAGCCCATCCCTGGCTGATGTGTGTTAGACAGCCAAGCAAATTCACACTGATCCACAGTCCTCGTGAGGGTAAAAGATAATACTGAGGGATAAATATGGAAAAGCTGATTTGCTGCCCATCCTCAAGGTCAAGCACAGGGCCGAGGGGGCCAGCTGCATCTTTTTATAGTCTTCTCAGGGAAATGGTACTGCTACAGCATGCCACCTTGGAAATTTTTCCTGCTTGCCTTGGGAGAGGTTTGCTCAACTCACTTTGGGAAGGTTATTTCAACTTTCTGCTACATCAGGACTTTATGAGTGGTGAACACCAAGACCCCAAAGACACACATGCATCCTTGGCTGCCCTTGGTAAGCACGGAGAGAATCTCACAGGTCAAAGAGGGAATATTCTGGATTTTGCCTGATAATTCTTGGGTTGACATTTTGGGGCATCCCTGAAACAACCACTTCTTGCTGCAGCTGCTGCCTGCCCTGTTCTTGCTTCAGACTCAGTACTTGCCAAGATCTGCCTGGAAAGAAGTGTTTCCCACTGTGGGCCTCACACAGTGAAGGGGCATCAGACCGAAGTCCTCTGTTTCAGGGTCTAATTAGCCTGTAGCTTTAGGAAGTGGAACAAAACATCTACATTTTTGTAGGATGTCACTTGAAAGTGTTAGCTGAATAGCCTCAGCTGTTCAAATAGTAGAGCTAGATACGGTGGGGTATGTGGAGGGGGATGGGCCGGGCTGAGGGGCGTGGGTACTGGAGGGAGGTATCCCAAGTCCTGGCAAGAAGGGTCCAGGCTTCTTTGAGATTTAAAGGGCTAACCCAGAGGTAGCTGCGCATTTTATTTTCCTCTTGAAAGAAGCCTGTTTTGTTTGCTAAGTGCTCCTTGTGTGAAGCTGCGTTGTGGAGTGAGAAACATTTCTTTCCCTTGGTTCAGGTGGGGTGAGGGCTTCACTTGGAAGGGAGGCTCCTTGGCAGATGCGGGCTGGAAGGTGATTCCAAGTGAACCGATCCCTAGGCCTGTTATCTCGCCTGAGAAATGAGAAGTTTGGATGAGATCAGTTTCCTAGGCTCACCTGTCAGTGAATTGCACCTGAAGTGCTTATTCCCAAACCACTCCGCTCTCCAGAATCAGAATTCTCGGGAGCAGTGATCTGCGTGTAGGGCAGGCATGCCGGTGATCTTCATTCTCAAGGATGTTTGGCCTGTGTGATCTCTCATAAGTCTGCCAGCTCTAAAACTGTTGGCTAAGTCTGGAAGGCAGTGATTCCTAACTAGTCTTGAGACCCAAGGCTTTTTGCAAATCTAAGGACAGCTGTGGATGCTCTCTTTAGGAAAAAAATGTGTGTAGGCAGAATGCGGAATCCAGTTTCAAGGTTTGTGATCCTTGATGAAGAATTCCTACTCTAAAGTCAACTCAAAAGAGAACCTAAGCACCTGGAATCGTGGATAGGACAAAGTAGCTGCTCACTGAAGGTAGGCTATTCTTTTTATGTCTCCCAGCTTTTTCCTATGATACACTAGTATTATCTTCATTTTTTAGATGAGGAAACTGGGGCATAGAGAGATTAACATACCTTGTAAGTGGGGAATGGATTTTAACCTAAATGATCTGATTCCAGAACCGGTGAACTTAAAATTCTGGGTTACCTAATAAAGTGGGGTGTGTGAAGTGGGGATGGGGGAGGGTGGAATGGTCGGAAAAGGCCTTTCTGAGCTCTTCCAGCTCTGAACTAACTTGCCCCTGGCCCCATCATTTTCACTCTGAGGGTCTCGGTTCTCGGTTTCTACAGCCCACAAAGAAAAAGGCTGGCCTCCTCTCTTCCTGCTCAGCGGGGTCCGACTCCCAGGCTCTGCGATCCACTTCCCCAGCGGGCCAGGCTGTGTGGAAACAGGCCGGGCCCTGCCTCCCCGCCGCCTCCCAAGAACTAACCGTCCCAGGTGTCCCCTATTACGCGGCCGCCGGGGCCTCCCTTCCACCCCGCGGAGAATCCCCGCGGCTCGCAGTGGAGCCCGACCCCCGGGCTGCTCGCGGCGGGCGGGGCCCACCTGTCCCGGCCCCGCCCCCTTCCCGGACGTCCCAGGTGGCTCGGGGCGGGGAGGAGCCGCACCAACACCAGCCAGCTGCTGGTGAGCTGCTATCCGGGACCGGGAGCCGGCAGCAGGGAGCCGGCCGGACGCGCGGACAGGCCCGGCGAGCGCGGCGGCGCTGGTGAGCCGGGCGGGCACAGCGGGCTGGGGGCGGCGGTCGGCGGGGGACGGCGGGCCCGCTCCCGGGTCCTGTGGGGCCGAGCGGCTGCGGAGGGCAGTGCAGGGCTCCCCTGCCTGGCGCGCCGGGGGAGCGAGCGCGCCGGGGTCGCGGCACAGCGGAGGGGTCGGGGTCCCATAGACGCCTGGGGGCGAACAGCTGCGACCCTCTGCACCGGGCTGGAGCTGGGGGCGGGCGCGGGGACAGGGCCGGGGCTGCGTGGGTATCTGAGCGGCCCGGGCGGCGCGGAGGCGCTCTGTCCGCGGCGCTGGTGGCGAGAGGGGAGGCTGGGGGCCCCACTGCTGCGGGGAGCGCGGAGCTGCGCGGGGGGCTCAGGCCCGCCGGGGAGACCCGAGCGAGCTCCCGCCTCTCCCTCTGCGGCGCTTCCCGGGGCCCCGCTCAGGTGCCGCTCTTTTCTCTGCCCGGCGCTTTACTTTTGGTGCTGGGGTTGAGTGTCCGACATACACCTGGGTTAGTTACCTGGGGCTTCCAAAAAACGGTATGCGAGCTCCTCTGACTCCTGGGGCCTGCGCTTGTAAGGCTCCATCCAGGTCTGTGTGTCCTGGGGCGCTGTCGGGGGTTGGGGTGGAGGCGGAGGGTGCGCTGCATCTCCCAGGCGTGGAAAAAGTCTAGAATTTAAATTCTAGTTACTAGCAGTGTGACCTTGAGCAAGTTGCTTAACTTCGCTGATTCTCAGTTTGCTCGAAGGTAAAAAGGGTATTATACTCATTACAACGGCCTTAAGTTATACGATGTTCATAAAGCCCATAGCACGTTGCTTGATGAAAGTTCTCTCCATTTTTCCCCCTATGTGTTAACGTAACACTTCATGCCTTCCAGAGGTCCCCACTCCTTTCTGAACAGAAGGGAGATCCAGGAGGCTCAGAGTACCCTCCTTTAGGAGGGAAGGTGGTGGTGTGTGTTTTGGGGGGTGGCATTTTTTCCACTCTAACTTGTTCATGGCTAGGCCTCCTCCAGGCAGTTTTACTTCCTGACACCATTCTAGAAGCCCAGTTTGAGAGGTGACAGTGCACAGGTCCTGAATATAGAAGGGATGTTATCGTCTTGCTTTCATCATTACTGACTGTATTTGCCAGAATTCTTTTCTTTGGGTTGGGTTTGGTCACTTGAAAATTGCTTTATGCAGTAAAGAAATTGATTGGGTCACATAAATGAAAAGGCTGAGGGTTTTAGCTTTAGGCATAGCTTGATCCAGGGGCTCACATAGGGTTGCGGGCTTGTTCTCTCTTTTTCACTCTGTGTTGACTGTTCTTAGTATGGAGTGATAAAAAGCACTGGCATCTCAGGCTTATCTGTTCCTTTAGAGGGGGCGGGGAAAGGAAGGATGTCTCTCTCTTCTTCCATCACCTCTATCCTTATAGCAAACGTTATTGATACACTAGACCAAAGCGGGGCCAAGCCATCTCAGTGGACAGGGAGTGGGTTTCCACCATAGCAGTGGGTACTTTGCTCAGGTGCCACTGTGATAGTCAGTCCCACCCCAGGTGCCGGGGATTGGGCAGGGACAGTTCCCAATGAGAGGTCTGACTTCTGGGCAGATAAAATAGGACCTGTTCATTGCACTATCTCTGCCTTTGCTCACCACTGCCTAAAGGAAGTCTTTAGTAGAGTGTAGACTGCCTGGGTGCCATGTTCCATCTGTCAATTGTCAAGTCTTATCCCAGGCAAGGAAGGCATCCTGCATGTTCCTCCTTTGATTCCTTGTTTTGTTGTTTGCTTGTTGGTTGATTCATTCATTCAGCATTTAATAAATGCCCAGCATACACCAGGGCCTCTGCCAAGGGTGAACATGTTTGCTTCTGAGAAGCTCACGGTCTAGTTGGAGAGGCAGATGTGCAGAGAACAGAGTCTGGGACTGTGTAACCATTTGGGGACAAGCAAAGACTTGTCAAGGAAACTGTACTTGAGCTCTAAATTGGAGATAGTAGGGGATAGTAGGAGGAGAAGTTGCAGGGACTTCCCAGGCCAAGCGGTGTGGTGTGGTAGGGTACTTTCTGTTGTAAGTAACACTAGTTAGGTTACTTTACTGTCTTGCTTAAGAAGTCTAGAGGTAGGTGGTTCAGAATGGCCACAGTTCTGGGTTGGCTTCTTGAAGATTCTCTGGGTTTTTCCTGCCTTGCCACAGGGTGACTGGAGCTCCATCACGCCTTCATGTGATAACATCTAGAGCAAAAATGGAGGGAGATGGCTTGCTTCTCAGTGATTCTCCAAAAAACAAAGGTCAGAATTTCTCAGAGGTTCCCTGTGTCACTGGCCAGAATGGTCATAGGCCCGTGCTGAGCCAGTCACTGGCAAAGGAGGAGAGGGTGGCTGTGATTGTCGTGGCCCAGCAGTGTTCTGGAGCTGGGGGAGGGGTCACCTTCCCTGAGCACGTTGTTGCCCCTATCTGAAAATCGGAATTCTGTTAGCAAGGCAGAAAGCCAGACTGCCTTGCCTGCCGGGCTGTTAGGTAACCCGTCACCCGTGTCTCCTGCAGGTGGTGACAGATGATGAAAGACATGGCCTTACGGGCAAGCAGGAGAAGCTCAGGACGATAGGAGAAGTGTAGGGTGTGGCTGAGGGGAGGGAAGGAGCTGAGGTTGGAGGCGCAGGTAGAGACAGGAAAACCCTGTGTTAGATGCCCTCTGGGTATCACTAAGAAGCCTGAATCTCGGTCCCATTCCTCAAAGAGCTTACACTCAAAACCTGGGAAAGTTTTTCTGGGTCTTTCACACTCCCATAGTAACAGCAACAGTGGCTCACGCTATGGGGGTAACTGTGCAGGGATTAGGGTGGAGGAGTTTAGGGAGGGGCCGTGTATAGTTTGAAGAAGCCTCACAGCTGGTTCTGCCGTGCCTCCCACTCCCCAGTGCCCCCTTCACCTTCTCCCCTGCCCCTTATTGAGAACATTTGCTCTAAATTATGTCTTTGTTTCGGCGTCCTTACCTGTCTTCAAGCTGACAGGTTGGCACTTGGAGAAGATGCAGTTAGTGGTAGATCCTTGACTAGAAAACAATTCTCCTGATGATAGTCCAGCGGGTGAATACTAGATAATCGTGTTCAGTAGGAAACCAGCCTCCACTGTCTACTGCTTTTAAAGCATTTAGCCTGTTTTCATTTGAAGTATGACGTGAGAGCTGCTTTTTGTTTCCATTTGACGTGGTGGACATGGGTGGGCATTTGGTGTTAGATTGGGCAACCAGGATACTACTTCTCATATTCCTCCATCCTCAATATCTACTTAGCACAGAAATTGGCAGAAAGATCTAGTCACTAATCCTGGAAGAAAGGAGGGAGTGGAGGACAACATATCTTGTTGTTTCCATCAACAGTCCTGCCCAGGGCTACCCAGGAAGAGTGTGAGGGAATGAGGTAGAGAGTTGCCTTGGGCAGTCATTAATTCACAAATGTTTATTGAACACCTACTGGATGGCAGACACTGCCCTGGGGTTAAAAGGAATATATAAGGACGTTAAAATCTCTGTTCTCATGGAGGTTACACTTTCCTGGAAGGAGACATATTTGTTTTGTCTCCTATGTCAGGTGTTGAGAAGTACTATAATGAAAAATAAGGCAGGTTAAGAGAAGCCTGCAGTAGTTGGAAACAAGCTGGGCATAGTGCTACAAATCGTCAAGGTTTAGTCAGTCTCTGGTTTCCAGCAGAGAAATATGGCCTAAGCAGGTATGGTACTGGCCAAAAAAGACGTTCACTTGGAGGAAGAGGATTACATATTAAATAACTTGATCTTAAAGAATTTCTTTCATGCGGAATCTCTTGGTTTGTTTGTTCTACTGTACCTCACATTGTTACCAAACGTTATTTACAATGACTTACAAAACATGGTACCAGGTGATGAGAAATAAATGAAGAAATATGAGCAAAGGGAAAATAAGGGTCATTTCTTTCATCATTGTATTCCAGAATTGTTTTAGATTTGGTAGCAGGGGAAGAAGGAAGTATGGTGATTAAAAATGTGGTGATTCATGCTCAGGGTTCATTATTTAAAAGGTGACAATGTAAAGTTTTGATGTCTCAGAAGTTTATAACTTACTTGGGTGTGTGTGTAAAGAGCCAGTTTTATTTGATAGGAAAAAACAGTCTGAGTTCAAAGAAAACTACTAGTATTATTTTTTTAGGTCAGTACAAAGTGCACCAAAGGTTAACAGAGATCAAAAGCCTAATTCCAGAGTCAAAATAATATGGTATAAATAAAAAATTGGTGAGAAGGTGAGTTTGGACTCATAACTGGCTGGGAAAAATACACAAATTCAAATAAAAATTTACAGCATAGATGGGTTACACAAAGGTAAATTTGATTACCTATATTTATTGGGTTGTTTGTTTTCTTATTGTTGAGTTTTGAGAGTTCTTTACATAACCTGGATATATGTCCTGTGTCAGAAATGTGATTTTCAAATCAGTTCTCTCAGTCTGTGCTGTATCGTTTTATTCCCATAGCAGTGTCTTTCTCAGGGCAAAAGTTTTTTTACTTTGGTAAACCAATTATCAATCTACTTATGGATCAGAATTTTGTTGTACCTAAGAATTCTTTGCCTGACTAAAAGTCTTGAAATTTTTCTACATTTTCTTCAAGAAGTTTCATAGTTCTATGTTTTACACTTAGGTTTATGATTCATTTTGGGTTAATTTTTATGTAAGGTATAAACTGTGAGTCAAGGATTTTTTTTTTTTTGGCATGTGGAATTCCAGTTGTTTCAGCACCATTTGTTGAGAAGACTATCCTTTCCCTGTTGATTTATCTTGACACTTTTGTTGAAAATCAATTGGCCATAATTGTAAGCGTTTATTTTTGGATTCTCAATTTTATTCCATTGATCTAGAGGCCTACTTTATGCCAACACTACACTGTCTTGATACTGTGACTTTATAATAAATTTTGAAAGCAAGTAGTATAAATCTCCCAATTTTATTCCTTTTCAAACTAGTTATGGCTCTCCTAGTTCCTTTGCCTTTTCATGTAAGTTATAGAGTCAGCTTGTCAATATCTGTGAAAAATTCTGCCTGGATTTTTGAATGGATTGCATTGAATCTATAGATTCATTTAGGAAGAATTGACATCTTTACAATACTGAGTATTCCAATCCATGAACACAATATGGCTTATCTCTTTATTTCTGTTTTCATTTTTCTATCAGCATTTGGTAGTTTTCAGGATATAGATCTTCCACGTTTTGTTAGATTTATACTTAAGTGTTTCATTTTGGGAGTTGCTCTTGTTGCTCGTGTATAGAAATACAATTGATTTTTGTATATTGACATTGTATTCTGTTACCTTGCTAAAGTCAATTATTGTTCTAGGAGGTTTATTTATAGATTCTTTGGAATTTTCTACATAGTCATGTCATCTGTGAATAAAGACAGCTTTATTTCTTCCTTTCCAATGGGATGCATTTTTATTTTTTTAAAACATCTTTATTGGAGTATAATTGCTTTACAATGGTGTGTTAGTTTCTGTTTTATAACAAAGTGAATCAGCTATACATATACATATATCCCCATATCTCTTCCCTCTTGAGTCTCCCTCCCTCCCACCCTCCCTATCCCACCCCTCTAGGTGGTCTCAAAGCTCATCTCCCTGTGCTATGCAGCTACTTCCCACTAGCTATCAATTTTATATTTAGTAGTGTATATATGTCCATGCCACTCTCTCACTTTGTCCCAGCTTACCCTTCCCCCTTCCCGTGTCCTCAAGTCCATGCTGTAGTAGGTCTGTGTCTTTATTCCTGTCTTACCCCTAGGTTTTTCATAACCATTTTTTTTTAGATTCCATAAATATGTGTTAGCATACAGTATTTGTTTTTCTCTTTCTGACTTACTTCACTCTGTATGACAGACTCTAGGTACATCCACCTTACTACAAATAACTCAGTTTCGTTTCTTTTTATGGCTGAGTAATATTCCATTGTATACATGTGCCACATCTTCTTTACCATTCATCTGTCAATGGACATTTAGGTTGCTTCCATATCCTGGCTATTGTAAATAGAGCTGCAGTGAACATTGTGGTACATGACTGTTTCTGAATTCTGGTTTTCTCAGGGTATATGCCCAGTAGTGGGATTGCTGGGTTGTATGGTAGTTCTATTTTTAGTTTCTTAAGGAACCTCCATACTGTTCTCCATAGTGACTGTATCAATTTACATTCCCACCAACAGAGCAGGAGGGTTCCCTCTTCTCCACACCCTCTCCAGCATTTATTGTTTGTAGATTTTTTGATGATGGCCATTCTGACTGGTGTGAGGTGATACTTCATTGTTGTTTTGATTTGCGTTTCTCTAATGGTTAGTGATGTTAAGCATCCTTTCATGTGTTTATCTGTATATCTTCTTTGGCAATCTGTATAGCTTCTTTGGAGAAATGTCTATTTAGGTCTTTGGCCCATTTTTGGATTGGGTTGTTTGTTTTTTTGATATTGAGCTGCATGAGCTGCTTGTAAATTTTGGAGATTAATCCTTCATCAGTTGCTTCACTTGCAAATATTTTCTCCCATTCTGAGGGTTGTCTTTTCGTCTTGTTTATGGTTTCCTTTGCTGTGCAAAAGCTTTTAAGTTTCGTTAGGTCCCATTTGTTTATTTTTGTTTTTATTTCCATTTCTCTAGAAGGTGGGTCAAAAAGGATCTTGCTGTGATTTATGTCATAGAGTGTTCTGCCTATGTTTTCCTCTAAGAGTTTTTT
>NC_041215.1:56107291-56121889 GCF_002837175.3 Physeter macrocephalus
CGTAGAATGAGTTTGGGAGTGTTCCTCCCTCTGCTATATTTTGGAAGAGTTTGAGAAGGATAGGTGTTAGCTCTTCTCTAAATGTTTGATAGAATTCGCCTGTGAAGCCATCTGGTCCTGGGCTTTTGTTTGTTGGAAGATTTTAAATCACAGTTTCAATTTCAGTGCTTGTGATTTGTCTCTTTATATTTTGTTTCTTCCTGGTTCTGTCTTGGAAAGTTGTGCTTTTCGAAGAATTGTCCATTTCTTCCAGGGTGTCCATTCTATTGGCATATAGTTGCTTGTAGTAATCTCTCATGACCTTTGTATTTCTGCAGTGTCAGTTGTTACTTTTCCTTTTTCATTTCTAATTCTATTGATTTGAGTCTTCTCCCTTTTTTTCTTGATGAGTCTGGCTAATAGTTTATCAATTTTGTTTATCTTCTCAAAGAACCAGCTTTTAGTTTTATTGATGTTTTCTGCTCCTTCCTTCATTTTTTTTTCATTTATTTCTGATATGATCTTTATGATTTCTTTCCTTCTGCTAACTCTAGGGGGTGTTTGTTCTTTCTTTAATTGCTTTAGGTGTAAGGTTAGGTTGTTTATTTGAGATGTTTGTTGTTTCTTAAGGTAGGATTGTATTGCTATAAACTTCCCTCTTAGAACTGCCTTTGCTGCTTCCCATAGGTTTTGGTTCATCGTGTCTCCATTGTCATTTGTTTCTAGGTATTTTGGTTTTCTCTTTGATTTCTTCAGTGATCACTTCATTATTAAGTAGTGTATTGTTTAGCCTCCATGTGTATTTTTTACAGATCTTTTCCTGTAATTGATATCTGGTCTCATAGCGTTGTGGTCGGAAAAGATACTTGATATGATTTCAATTTTCTTAAATTTACCAAGGCTTGATTTGTGACCCAAGGTATGATGTATCCTGGAGAATGTTCCATGAGCACTTGAGAAGAAAGTGTATTCTGTTGTTTTTGGATGGAATGTACTATAAATATCAAGTACATTTTAATGTGTCATTTAAAGCTTGTGTTTCCATATTTGTTTTGATTTTGGATGATCTGTCCATTGGTGAAAGTGGCGTGTTAAAGTACCCTACTATGATTGTGTTACTGTCGATTTCCCGTTTTATGGCTGTTAGCATTTGCCTTATGTATTGAAGTGCTCCTGTGTTGGGTGCATAAATATTTACAATTGTTATAACTTCTCCTTGCATTGATCCCTTGATCATTATGTAGTGTCCTTCTTTGCCTCTTGTAATAGTCTTTATTTTAAAGTCTATTTTATCTGATATGAGAGTTGCTACTCCAGCTTTCTTTTGATTTCCATTTGCATAGAATATCTTTTTCCATCCCCTCACTTTCAGTCTGTATGTGTCCCTCGGTCTGAAGTGGGTCTCTTGTAGACAACATATGTACAGGTCTTGTTTTTGTATCCATTCAGCCAGTCTATGCCTTTTGGTTGGATCACTTAATCCATTTACATTTAAGGTAATTATCGATATGTATGTTCCTATTACCATTTTCTTCATTGTTTGGGGTTTGTTATCGTAGGTCTTTTCCTTCTCTTGTGTTTCCTGCCTAGAGAAGTTTCTTTAGCACTTGTTGTAAAGCTGGTTTGGTGGTGCTGAATTCTCTTAGCTTCTGCTTTTCTGTAAAGGTTTTAATTTCTCTGTCAAATCTGAATGATATCCTTGCTGGTTAGAGTAATCTTGGTTGTAGGTTTTTCCTTTTTGTCACTTTAAACATGTCCTGCCACTCCCTTCTGGCTTGCAGAGTTTCTTCTGAAAGATCAGCTGTTCACCTTATGGAGATTCCCTTGTATGTTATTTGTTGTTTTTCCCTTGCTGCTTTTAATATTTTTTCTTTGTAATTAATTTTTGTTAGTTTGATAATATGTGTCTTGGTATGTTTCTCCTTGGATTTATCCTGTATGGAACTCTCTGTACTTCCTGGATTTGATTAACTATTTCCTTTCCCATATTAAGGAAGTATTCAACTATTATCTCTTCAAGTATTTTCTCAGTCCCTTTCTTTTTCTCTTCTTCTGGGACCCCTATAATCTGAATGTTGGTGTGTTTAATGTTGTTCCAGAGGTCTCTGAGACTGTCCTGAATTCTTTTTGTTATTTTTTCTTTATTCTGCTCTGTGGTAGTTATTTCCACTATTTTATCTTCCAGGTCACTTATCCGTTCTTCTGCCTCATTTATTCTGCTATTGATTCCTTGTAGAGAATTTTTAATTTCATTTGTTGGTCATCATTGTTTGTTTGCTCTTTAGTTTCTTCTAGGTCCTTGTTAAGTGGTTCTTGTATTTTCTCCATTTAATTTAGAAGATTTTGGATCATCTTTACTATCATTACTCTGAATTCTTTTTCAGGTAGACTGCCTATTTCCTCTTCATTTGTTTGGTCTGTTGGGTTTTCACCTTGCTCCTTCATCTGCTGTGTGTTTCTCTGTCTTCTCATTTTGCTTAATTTACTGTGTTTGGGGTCTCCTTTTCACAGGCTGCAGGTTCGTAGTTCCTGTTGTTTTTGGTGTCTGCCCCCAGTGGCTAAGGTTAGTTCAGTGGGTTGTGTAGGCTTCCTGGTGGAGGGGACTGATTCCTGTGTTCTGATGGATGAGGCTGGATCTTGTCTTTCTGGTGGGCAGGTCTGTATCCAGTGGTGTGTTTTGGGGTGTCTGTGACCTTATTATGATTTTAGGCAGCCTTTCTGCTAGTGGGTGGGGTTGTGTTCCTGTCTTGCTAGTTGTTTGGCATAGGGTTTCCAGCGCTGTAACTTGCTGGTCATTGAGTGGAGCTGGGTCTTGGCGTTGAGATGAAGATCTCTGGGAGATTTTTTCCATTTGATATTATGCGGAGCTGGGAGGTCTCTGCTGGACCAACGTCCTGTACTCGGCTCTCCCACCTCAGAGGCACAGGCCTGACACCCGGCCAGAGCACCAAGATCCTGTCATCCACACAGCTCAGAATAAAAGGGAGAAAAAAAGAAAGAAAGAAAGAAAAAAATAGTAAAATAAAATAAAGTTATTAAAATAAAAAATTAAAAATAATTATTAAGAATTAAAAAAATTAAAACAAAATAAAAAAGAAACAAAGAAAGAAAGAAGAGAGCAACCAAACCAAAAAACAAATCCACCAATGATAAGAAGTGCTAAAAACCATACTTAAAAAAAAAAGGGGGCAGCCAGAACCCTAGGACAAATGCTGAAAGCAAGCTATACAGACAAAATTATACACATAAGCATACACATATACACAGAACAGAAAAAGGAAAAAGGAAAAAAATAAATATCGTTGCTCCCAAAGTCCACCGCCTCAATTTGGGATGATTTGTTGTCGCTTCAGGTATTCCACAGGTGCAGGGCATATAAAGTTGATTGTGGAGATTTAATTCTCTGCTCCTGAGGCTGCTGGGAGAAATTTCCCTTTCTCTTCTTTGTTCGCACAGCTCCTGGGGTTCAGCTTTGGATTTGGCCCCACCTCTGTGTGTAGATCACCTGAGGGGTGTCTGTTCTTTGCTCAGACAGGACGGGGTTAAAGTAGCAGCTGATTAGGGGGCTCTGGCTCACTCAGGCCGGGGGGTGGTACGGAATGCAGGGGGAGCGTGTGGCAGCAGAGGCCATTGTGACGTTGCACCAGCCTGAGGCACGCCATGTGTTCTTCTGTTGTAGTTGTCCCTGGATCACGGGACCCTGGCAGTGGCAGGCTGCACAGGCTCCCAGGAGTGGAAGTATGGATAGTGACCTGTGCTTGCACAAAGGCTTCTTGGTGGCTGCAGCAGCAGCCTTAGCATCTCATGCCCACCTCTGGTGTCCCTGCTGATAGCTGTGGCTTGCGTCCATCTCTGGAGCTCGTTTAGGTGGTGCTCTGAATCCCCTCTCTTCGCCCACCATGAAACAAAGAGGCAAGAAAAAGTCTCTTGCTTCTTTGGCAGTTCCAGACTTTTTCCCGGACTCCCTCCTGGCTAGCTGTGGTGCACTAGACCCCTTCAGGCTGTGTTCACACAGCCAACCCCAGTCCTCTCCCTGGGGTGTGACCTCCAAAGCCAGAGCCTCAGCTCCCAACCCCTACTCGCCTCGGCGGGTGAGCAGACAAGCTTCTCTGGCTGGTGAGTGCTGGTGGGCACCGATCCTCTGTGCGGGAATCTCTCCGCTTTGCCCTCTGCACCCCTGTTGCTGCACTCTTCTCCATGGCTCCACAGCTTCCCGCCTCCCCTGTCTCCGCCAGTGAAGGGGCTTCCTGGTGTGTGGAAACTTTTCCTCCTTCACAGCTCCCTCCCAGAGGTGCAGGTCCCACCCCTCCCTATTCTTTTGTCTCTATTTTTTCTTTTTTCTTTTGCCCTACCCAGGTACATGAGGTACCTGCCCTTTGGGAGGTCTGAGGTCTTCTGCCAACGTTTAGTAGGTGTTCTGTAGGAGTTGTTCCACATGTAGATGTATTTCTGATGTATTTGTGGGGAGGAAGGTGATGTCCATGTCTTACTCTTCCGCCATCTTGAAGGTCTCCTGGATGCCTTTTATTTCTTTTTCTTGCCTTATTCAACTGGCTAAGAATTCTAGTATAGTTTTGAATAGGAGTGGTGAGAGAGAACATCCTTGCCTTGTTTCTTGTAGGGGAGAAATAATCTTTCACTATGAAGTATGGTGTTAGCTGAGGTTTTGTGTAGGTGCCCCATGAGGTTAAGGAATTTCCCTGGTATTCCTAGTTTACTGAGAGTTTTTATTATGGATGGATTTTGAATTTTGTTGAATGCTTTTTCTCCATCTATTGACAAGATCATGTGATTTTTCTTCCTATTTACTATGGTATATTACACTGATTGATTTTCAAATGCTGAACCAGCTTTGTATTCCTGGGATAAACCCTACTTGTTTGTGATGTATTTTTGGAAGAGACTGTGTAGGATTGCTGTTATTTCTACCTTCAGTGTTTGGCAGAATTCATTAGTGAAACCATCTAGGCCTAGAGTTTTCTTTGATGGAAGGTTTTTAAACTACAAATTTAACTTCTTTAATAGATACAGGATAATTCAGGGTACCCAGTTTTTCTTGATAAGTTTTGATAGTTTGTATCTTTCAAGGAATTGGTCTTCTTCACCTAAGTTGTCAAATTTATGGATATAGAATTGTCTTTTTTTTTAACATAAACTTTTACTCTCTTTATTGGGTGTTTAGTATTATTTGAATTTGTTTTGCTGATTAACTACTAAAATGTGTCATAATCCTGGCTTAAATCTTAGTTTAAGAAAATCACAATTTACCACCGAAGCAGTTAGTATGGAGTTGCAGTTTTTAAAATTTATTTGTTTATTTGCATTTAAACTATATGGATATAGAATTGTTTGTGGTGTTCTCCTATTATTCATTTAATGTCTTTGGGGTCTGTAGTGACGTTCCCCCTTTCATTCCTGATATTGGTAATTTGTGTCTTCATTTGTTTTCTGTTTGTCTAGAAGTTTATCAACTTTATTGATCTTTCAAAGATCCAGATTTTGATTTAATTAATTTTGTCTATTTTTCTGTTTTCAATTTTATTCATTTCTGCTCTTTTATTTCCTTCCTTCACCTTGCTTTGGGTTTAATTTACACTCCTATTTTCTTAAGGGGTAAGCTTATATTACTGATCTGAGATTTTTCTTCTGTTTTAATATAAGCATTTAGTGCTATAAATTTCCCTTCAACCACTGCTTTAGCTGCATTGTACAGTTTTGATATGTGTATTTTCATCTTCGTTTACTTAAAATTAAAATATTTAAAAATTTCCCTTGAAACTTCCTCTTGACCCATGTGTTATTTCAAAGTATGTCATTTAATTTTCAAGTACTTGGGAATTTTCCAGAAGTCTTCTTGTTATTGATTTCTAATTTAATCCTCTTATTATCCCATAATATAATTTGCATGATTTTTATTCTTTTAAATTTGTTCACATTTGTTTTATGGCCCAGAATATAGTTTATGGCGAATGTTCAGTGTTCACTTGAAAAGAATGTGTATTCTGCTATTGTTGGGTAGAATATTCTGGAAATATTAAGTCAAGTTGCCTTATAGGGTTGTTCAGGTCTCTTGTGTCCTTATTCTCTGTCTGCTTGTTTTATCACTAAGAGAGGCATGTTAGAATCTCCAACTACAGTTGTGGATTTAAAAATTTCTTCTTTCAGTTCTATCACTTTTTGATTCATATGTTTTGACCATCTGTTCTTAAGTGGTGTTGACTTTAATACTATAATAGCTAGTTATTTTACCAGTGAAAGTTTATTCCAGAATAGCCAAAAGAATTGCAGTTCAGGTATGTGAACTATGGAGGACCATAGGCAAATCCAAAGAACAAGGAAGGGGAACTTGCTTATAGGGAAAAGTGGAAAGTTGGGAGGGGCTGTGATAATCAAAGAGTCCTGTTGCAGTACCCTGGGAGTCCAGTGTGTGGAGGCTTCTCATCGGTTGAGCTGCTATAGTCTCTGGCTGGGCTGTCCTCCAGCAGAGAGAAGTTTTCTTCTCTCTGCTGGGTAGTAAAGTAGGCAGCACCTTCCTGTTTGTAGTAATTGATGGTGCACTGTGGGGTGTGAGAGCTCCCCCTTCGGACCTGTTGCAACTCCAGTTTTAGCTGAGGTTTGAATTCCACAGTGCATACATGCTTAGGAATATGTCCTCTTGGAAGATTGATCCTGTTCTCATTATATACTATTCCTCTTTATTCTTGTTAATATTCCTTGTTCTGGGGTCTACTTTGGGTGTTAATCATATAGTTACTCCGACTTTCTTTTGCTTAGCGTTTGTATCTATGTCTTTTCATGTGCTTTTAATTTTAACCTATGTCTGTATATTTAAGGCAGGTTCCTTGTAGACCTCAGAGAGTTGGATCTTACTTTTTAAACCAATCTGACAATATCTGTATTTTAATTGGTGTGTTAGACCATTCACATTTACTATGGTGTTAATATGGCTTAACTAGAAAGATGGTAGGTTTTTAATTATTTTTCTATTTGTTCCATTTTTCCCTTTGAGCATTTCTTATGATTCCCTTTTATTTCAACTTCTTGTTTATGCTTTTTTAACATTCTTATTGATTGCCCTAGAGTGTTTATCTATGTCTATATATCTTTAATTAGAATCTACTTTCAAGTAATATTACACTATTTCACGTGTAGACTAAGGACCTTACAGCAGTATATTCCCAATCCTTCTTTTCCATCCTTTGTGCTGTTGTTGTCATCATTTTTCTTCTACATATGCTGTAAACAAAACATTGTTACTATTTTTGCTTTAGATCAGGGGTCAGCAAACCTTTTTTTGTAAAGTCCCGGAAAGTAAAAATTTTTCTCTGAGGCCATATATGGTCTCTACTGCACATTCTTCTTTTCTTCCTAAACAACACTTTAAAAATATAAAAACCATTCTTAGCTCATAGGTCACACTAAAACAGACTGCGGGCTGGATTTGGTTTGTAGGCCATAGTTTGCTGACTCTTGCTTTAAACATTCAGTTACCTTTTAAAAGCAATTAAAAATAAGAAAAAGAAGAATTGTATTTGACTTTTGTTTCATTTCTAGCACTTTTCATTTCTTTGTGTAGATCCCAGTTTTTGTCTGGCATCATATTCCTTCTTCCTATAAAACCTCATTCAGTATTTCTTGTGGTGTAGGTCTCCTAGCAGTGAATTCTCTCAGTTTTTGTTTGCCTACTGCAGTTATTTCTCCTTCATTTTTGAAAGATATATTCATTAGGTGTAGAATTCTGGGTTGACAGTTTATTTATCTTTCAGCACTTTGAAGATGTTGCTTCATTTTCTTACATGCATGCCTTCTGACAAGGTGTCTTCTGAAATTCTTATCTTTGTTCCTTTGTATATAATGCTTCATTTTCTCCCACTGCATTTGGGATTTTGTTTTTGTCTTTGGTTCTCAGCTACTTTAATTTGATATGCCTCTCTGTGTGTTTGCATGTGCACGTGCTTGGTATTTATCCTCCTAGTGTTTTTGAGCTTCTTGGTTCTGTGGTTTGGTATCTGTTATTAATTTTAGAAAATTTCAGCAATTATTTCTTCAAATATTTCTTCTGCCCTGTTCTCTTTCTTTTCTCCTTCTGAAATTTCAGTTACACCTAGGTTAGTACTTTTGGTATTATTCCACAGCTATTGGACACTTTGTTTTTGTTTCATTCTTCTTTTTGTTTTTCCTTGTTTTAGTTGGGGATTTCTGTTGACCTATTTTCAAGTTCACTGATTCTTTCCTTGGATGTGTCAAATCTACTGAAGAATGCCTGTTGAGAGTATTCTTCATGTCTGTTACTGTGTTTAGCTTTTCCAGCATTTCCATTTGATTCTTTCTTATTGTTTCTATTTAAAATTATCTATTTGATCTTTCATGTTGTCCACCTTCTTTCCATTAGGGTTTTTTTTTTTTTTTTTTTTTTTTTTACTGTTAATTATGGTTTAAATTCTGTGTCTGTTAGCTTCCCCATATGTGTCATATCTGAGTCTGGTTCTGTTAATGGCTGTGTCTCTTGGCAGTGTTGTTTTTTCTTGCTTTTTGTATGCTCTAATGTTTTGTCAAGATGTGGACCTCTTGTGCAGGCCATTAGAGACTGAGATAGTTTTTATGCCTGGAAATGGAATGCCTTTCTATTTCTGCTAGGCCTTTAGTGTGGGGAATTGATCAGGCTGGTCAGGAGTTGACTGGATTTGAGGTGTGTTGTTGGTGAGCCTATCCTCAGGGCACCACAGACTTCAGATTCCTCTAGTGACACCTTGAGTTTAGAGTTGGGGCTGGTTTGCTGAAGGGCTTTTCTCATTGTTTCAGTGTCAGCCTTAGGTCTTCCTTCTGCACTGTGCCTCAGAGTGGTGGGTCTCCATGCTCTTTCAACTCTCCCAGCAGTGTTCCATTGTTATTTGTTACTTGATGATTGTTAGCCAGTGTCCAGGTGCATCTACCTCAGGTAGACAAGTGCTCATGTCTTGTTTCTTCCTGCAGGTGCCTGGTTCTCCTTAGATTCTGGGCTAGTTTGTTACCCTGTGACCTCAGCTGCCTGATAGACTCAAGAGAGTTATGAACTTGCAGTTTATCTGTCTTATTTGTAAGCATGGGAATGATGTTCTTTTCAGCTCTCTACACCCTGAGCAGAATCCAAAAGCCATGATTTGATGTTTTCCAGCTCTTTCCTTTTATTATCTTCATGTAAAATCCTGGAGCTATTTTCCTTCCCTCTATGCTTTATAAAATGTCATTTTTACATTTTATACATATAAATTAGGGGTTTGCAATTCTTACCTGGGAAACAGAAATAAAATACAAGTGTTGGGCCCCAGTGTTTTAATTGATATATGTTGGGATCCAGGCATGGGTATTTTCTGTAAGTTCCCCGGGTGATTCTGATGTACATCTAGGTTGAGAACCCTCGGTCTAAGTATCACTTATAACTTTGTGGAAGTTGTTTCCCTCCTAATTGTGCCTTCAGTGGCAGTTAAGTGCCTGTGATCTAGATCGACGTCTCATAGAATGGGGAGGAAATTTGGAGTTCTTCCTATTTAACTTTCCACTAACGTGACTATCCTCCTTGACAATCTATGGCTTTGGTGCTGCTTGGGGTCTTTCAGGGGCTGGAAGCTGTCTGCCATTCACAATAATAAACCCCATTGTGAGACAGTTTCACTTGTTTGAGGTGTTTTCCTTCAATTGAATTGAAATTTGTCCTCTTATAAGCTACCAAATAATTTGTCTACTTCACAGCCTTGCAAACTGTTTTGAAAAAAATCCATTTGCATGACCCAGTGCACATGCCTGTGCACATACACACACACACACACTCATTTGCATGACAAGCATTTTATGAAACAGCACTTACTGTAAGTCTCCTACCTCTGGATTAGTTTCATGACCCACCTATGGGTGGTTTTTTGCAGTATGAAAAATGCTTATGTAGCCCATCTTCCCCTTGACAAGCTTTCAAAGCTGTCACGACAGCTCTCCTGGCTCCTCAGAGTTTTCTTGTGGCTGGTGTAATGCTGGTTCCTTTGGCTATGGTTCAGCTTCCTCACTGCCCTGGCCAGAGTCATGCACTAGGTGGGCTTCAGTGTGTGGAGTCTTCTGCAAATGAATGGCCTAGTTCAGAGGCCAGGGCTCTGCAAGTGGCAGATCAGTTCAGAGTAGAGGAAGGTCTCTTGTCTTTTTCTAGACATCATTTCTAGTCCTGTGGCCCAAATTCAGTGGGATGTAAACTGAAGCCATCTCTTGAAGAACTTTGTTGATGGCTTTTCTTTGTAATTTTTACATGTCCTTCCACTTTTTTCACGTTAATAACACATTATTCCAATGAGCTACATATGCATCATTATTTTTCAAGAGACTGTGAACTCCTTAGATGTCAAGAAGATTATTTCCTTCTTTTTCTCCATAGTGACGAGTACAAAAAAATTTTAATTTGTTGAATTAACCTTAGAAAACTGTGTTCCCAGTCAAGAAACTTTGGACTTTTAGCACCATTGCTTTGCTAACAGTGTGCTACCAACCTTACCTATAACTTACCAAGGGGGCAGTGGACACCCCGGGAATTTAGATGAACTTGTCACCTTGATACTCATGCACAAGACACTGTGGCCAGTGCTGGGTGAGATGCCCAGTATTTCACAGCCTACGGCCTGGTTGGGTACACATGCCACGTAGGATGAGTGTCAGTGGGTTTTGTAGTGGGTGGGCATGTGCTCTTAGAGGTCACAGTTGAAAGAAAGGTCACACAACTGGTCAGGTAAGACTTGATTTTGGCCTTGAAGATAAGCATTAGACATATGCAATGGAAGATATTTAGGGTTGGAGAGGATTTGGAAGGAGAAGAATGCTATTTTAATAGTCTCACAAGTTCTACAAAATCTTTGCTTTCTCTGGGAGTGGCCTTGGATCTATAGGATCTGAGAGAAACTGTAAGTAAGATACAGAGGGAAGTCTAATTTAAATTGTTTCTGTAGGAAGGATAGACATTAACCAAAGGTAATAGGCTCTGTTTTCCTCACCCCCTTCCCCCATGTCTGAGTCTTCATGGACTCTGACTCTGACAGTTGTAGTATGGAAGTGACTTCTTGTTATGGTGAGGGTTCAGCTTGCCAGGGGCCACCTCAGGGCTGTTCGTTTTAGCTCTGCCTCTTTGTGGTTTCTATCACCTTTTAGAGCAACATTCACAGCTCTTGACTAATTTTTTCTACTTTTTCTCAGAGGGCTCTTAAACAGATGTATTAATAAGAAACATACATTCTCAAAGTATGTCACATCTACCACGCCTCAAGATCCATTGCATCTGTGAGACAGTCTTCTGAGTATTCTTGTGAAGCAGTGACACGATCAAAATATTGCATGAAAGCCAGATATTGGATCATTGGTGTCATACTGAAAACATCTCATTCATTTTGGGACTATTTTGCTGTGGTAGGAAAATAGGGATAGAAGTACATTATGAAAAAAAAATAGGCACTGTGTGTGTGGTATTTGTCCCTCAGCGAGGTATGGGGACCACAGCTCCTAAGCAACTACAAGAGTAGTTAGAACAAAGATGAGGGCTGTGAGTAATTCCCCGATGTCTTGCTATGCAGGGTAGGTATAAGTGTTACCGAGAAATGTACATCATACATTCCTCTTAGAATCTAGTGCCAGGGTGGTAGTTTATCTTCTGGGAAGAACTGATAAATCAAACAGTGGAAACCTGTATAAGTCTTTATATTTCTTTGTGCCTTTGCAGCCAGGAAGCCTGGAGCTAAATGTAAAAATCCTCAACTATCGTGATAATTTTATTTCAAGTTGTAAGGACAAAGATTTCCTGTCTTAATATGATTTCATCCTTTTAAAAACAGTAACTCTTATTTTTTTTCGTTACCACAGTGATACATGTTCATTATAGAAAAGGTGGAAAATAATAGATTACCTTCCCCATCAGATATTTTCCTGCCGCATAGTAGTTGGCACCGTTTATGTTTTAATCGTTTTCACTTCTAAGCATATGTGTGTATGTATATTTTTTTCTTAAAAATGAAATAATACCTTTCACACTATATTAAAACTTTATTTAAAAAACTTAATCTTTATAAACATTTTCCATGTCTTAAAATATTCGTGCACAACAATATTTTTTTTTTTTTTTTTTTTTTTTTGCGGGCCTCTCACTGTTGTGGCCTCTCCCGTTGCGGAGCACAGGCTCCAGACGCGCAGGCCCAGCGGCTACGGCTCACGGGCCCAGCCGCTCCGCGGCACGTGGGATCCTCCCAGACCGGTGCGCGAACCCGGCTCCCCTGCATCGGCAGGCGGACGCGCAACCACTGCGCCACCAGGGAAGCCCAATATTTTTTAATGGCTAGTAAATTCCACCATGAGGCTGTATCTTGTTAGCTTGATTCAGCCTTCTGGCCCTGTAAACAACTCTGTCACGTACATTCTTGTAGCCAAGTCTCAGCACATCCATGATTATTTCCTTAGAATAGAGTTTCAAGAAGTGATACGATTGCTTAAAGGGCTGTAATATTTTTAAGGCTTTAGATATATATTTCCATGTTGTCCTCCAGAAAGTATGAGCTAATCGCCTAAAGTTTGAGAGTGCCTTTTCCGCAAGCCTCTTGCAGTTCTAAAGTGATTATTGTTCAGACTCTCTATCAGCAGGAAGGACTTCAGGCTGTGGCCACGTGAGGAGGTTGTACATCCTCTTCTCCGGAAAGCAACTCTATATCTGGACAAAACGAGCAGAAATAAGTGTTCTATCACTCTGGTAATCCATCCATCACACAACAATCTGCGAAGCTGCCCCCGCCCTGTGGGTGCAGAGGTGTTGTCTCAGCAGGAGAGGACCAGCCCCTTTGCTGCCCAGATCAGAGGGACTCCCTGCATTTGTGCTGGGCGATGCCTGCACCCAGTGAGTGTTTTTCCAGATCCCTTCTCCCGTTTCAGTTTACTTTGAATCTTTAAAAAATAATAATATTCTTCTATTATAAACATTTATATTTATTACAGGAAAAGTGGGTAATAAACATAAAGAGAAGAAAATTAAAAACACCTATAAGCCCTCTTAGTGTGTATTCTATATCAACTCATTTCAATAGGACTTTCTGCAATTTCAGAAATGTTCTGTGCTGTCCAGTACAGTAGCCACTGTCCTCATGTGCTTAGTGCGCACTTGATGTGGCTAGTGTAACTGAGGTAGTGAATTCTTAATTTTGGTTAATTCTTATTAATTTAAATTTAAATATCCACCTTGGCTAGTGGCTATAGTGTTGGGCTGCCTAGGTCTATTATTTCTATAGCATGGAGGCATGAATACATACATATATAGTTTAAAAAAACAAAAATAGGATCATACTGCCTATTGTCTTTTGCATCCTCTTTTTTCCGGTTAACAGTATATCATAAACATAATTTTAATAGGTGACTTGTATTAAACTGAATGGATGTACCATAAATGGTTTAACAAAATCTCTGTTGTGCTTTCAGGATATTCCCAATAATTTGATGTTATAAACAACATTGCAGATAATCTTTAGAGCTAAAGTTGTGACATTATTTATGGAGAATAAATTCTTATAATTTGATTTATTGGGTAAAATTTGATACCGTTTTCCAGACCTTTCTTTCAAGTTCTGTTAGTGAACATTCTTACCAGCATGAAAATATATGAAAGTATCTCACCATTATTACTGTTAATTTTAAATTCAGATAAACACATGTGCCATAAAATTCACCCTTTTAAAGTACACAATTCAGTGGTTTTTAGTATATTCACAATGTTGTGCAACCATCATCACTATCTAATCCCAGAATGTTTTCATGACTCCACAAGGACATCTCACACCATTAACAATCACTGCCCGTTCCCTCATCCCCTGACAATCTCTAATCTATTCTCTATTATATGGATTTGCCTGTTCTGGACATTTCATATAAATGGAATCATTCCATATGCAGCCTTTTGTGTCTAGCTTTTTTAGTATAATGCTTTCAAGATTTAAGTTTCATAAATCACTACTTCATTCCTTTTAATGGCTGAAAAATACTGTATTATATGGATATACCATATTCTGTGTCTCCATCTTGATGGAGATTTGGGTTGTTTTCATTTTTTGACTATTATGAATAATGCTTCTGTGAACATCTATGTACAAGTTTTTGCGTGGACATTATATTTCCATTTCTGTTGGGTATATACCTAGGAGTGGAATTGCTGGATCATATGGTAAGTCTGTGTTTAACTTTTTGAGGACTGTCAAACTTTATCCAAAGCAGCTCTGTCATTTTACATTCCCACCAGCAATCTGTGAGTGTTCCAGTTACTCCACATCCTCACTGACACTTTTTATTGTCCATCTTTTTGCTTATAGCCATCTTAGTGGGTATGAAGTAGTATCTCTATGTGGTTTCAATTTGCATTTTTCTACTAACTAATGTTGTTGAGTATCTTTCATGTGCTTATTGGCTATTTATATCTCTTCTTTGGAGAAATGTCTATTAAAATACTTTGCCAATTTTTTTTTTAACATCTTTATTGGAGTACAATTGCTTTACAATGGTGTGTTAGTTTCTGCTTTACAACAAAGTGAATCAGTTATACATATACATATGTTCCCATATCTCTTCCCTCTTGCATCTCCCCCC
>NC_041215.1:56122189-56123493 GCF_002837175.3 Physeter macrocephalus
CCGCCCTCCCACCCTCCCTATCCCACCCCTCTAGGAGGTCACAAACCACCTAGCTGATCTCCCTGTGCTATGCGGCTGCTTCCCACTAGCTATCTACCCTATGTTTGGTAGTGTATATATGTCCATGCCACTCTCTCACTTTGTCACAGCTTACCCTTCCCCCACCATATCCTTAAGTCCATGCTCTAGTAGGTCTGGGTCTTTATTCCCGTCCTACCCCTAGGCTCTTCATGACATTTTTTTTTCTTAGATTCCATATATATGTGTTAGCATATGGTATTTGTTTTTCTCTTTCTGACTTACTTCACTCTGTATGACAACCTCCAGGTCCATCCACCTCACTACAAATAACTCAATTTCGTTTCTTTTTATGGCTGAGTAATATCTTCCCGGACTGGGGCACGAACCCGTGTCCCCTGCATCGGCAGGCGGACTCTCAACCACTGTGCACCAGGGAACCCCCTGTTTCTAGATTTTTTGATGATGGCCATCTGAACCGGTGTGAGATGATATCTCATTGTAGTTTTGATTTGCATTTCTCTAATGATTAATGATGTTGAGCATTCTTTCATGTGTTTGTTGGCAATCTGTGTATCTTCTTTGGAGTAATGTGTATTTAGGTCTTCTGCCCATTTGTGGACTGGATTGTTTGTTTTTTTGTTATTGAGCTGCATGAGTTGCTTATAAATTTTGGATATTAATCCTTTGTCAGTTGCTTCATTTGCAAATATTTTCTCCCATTCTGAGGGTTGTCTTTTGGTCTTCTTTATGGTATCCTTTGCTGTGCAAAAGCTTTTAAGTTTCATTATGTCCCATTTGGGTTTTTTTGTTCTTATTTCCATTTTTCTAGGAGGTGGGTCACAAAGGATCTTGCTGTGATTTATGTCATAGAGTGTTCTGCCTATGTTTTCCTCTAAGAGTTTGATAGTGTCTGGCCTTACATTTAGGTCTTTAACCCATTTTGAGTTTATTTTTGTGTATGGTGTTAGGGAGTGTTCTAATTTCATACTTTTACATGTACCTGTCCATTTTCTGCATACAGGTCTTTTATCTCCTTAGGTAGGTTTATTCCGAGATATTTTATTCTCTTTGTTGCAGTGGTAAATGGGAGTATTTTCTTAATTTCACTTTCAGAGTTTTCATCATTAGTGTATAAGAATGCCAGAGATTTCTGTGCATTTTGTATCCTGCTACTTTACCAAATTCATTGATTAGCTCTAGTAGTTTTCTTGTAGCATCTCTAGGATTCTCTATGTATAGTATCATGTCATCTGCAAACAGTGACAGCTTTACTTCTTCTTTTC
>NC_041215.1:56124440-56130293 GCF_002837175.3 Physeter macrocephalus
CACTGTTGTGGCCTCTCCTGTTGCGGAGCATAGGCTCCGGATGCGCAGGCTCAGCGGCCATGGCTCATGGGCAGGTGGACTCTCAACCACTGTGCCACCAGGGAAGCCCAAGAACCCGAGTCTCCATTGTCATTTGTTTCTAGGTATTTATTGATTTCCTTTTTGATTTTGTCAGTGATCACTTCGTTATTAAGTAGTGTATTGTTTAGCCTCCATGTGTTTGTATTTTTTACAGGTGTTTTCCTGTAATTGATATCTAGTCTCATAGCGTTGTGGTCAGAAAAGATACTTGATACGATTTCAATTTTCTTAAATTTACCAAGGCTAGATTTGTGACCAAGATATGATCTATCCTGGAGAATGTTCCATGAGCACTTGAGAAGAAAGTGTATTCTGTTGTTTTTTGATGGAATATCTTATAAATATCAATTAGTCCCTCTTGTTTAATGTGTCATTTAAAGCTTGTGTTTCCTTAGATATTTTCATTTTGGATGATATGTCCATCCAAGGTTGGTTCAGTGGGTTGTGTGGGCTTCCTGGTGGAGGGGACTGGTGCCCGTGTTCTGGTGGCTGGGGCTGGATCTTATCTTTCTGGTGGGCAGGGCCAGGTCTGGTGGTCTGTTTTGGGGTGTCTGTGAACTTAGTATGATTTTAGGCAGCCTCTCTGTTAATGGGTGGTGTTGTGTTCCTGTCTTACTAGTTGTTTGGCATGGGGCATCCAGCACTGGAGCTTGCTGGCCATTGGGTGGACGTTTCTTCTCTTGTGTTTCTCACTTAGAGAAGTTCCTTTAACATTTGCTGTAGAGCTGGTTTGGTGGTGCTGTATTCTTTTAGCTTTTGCTTGTCTGTAAAGCTTTTGATTTCTCTGTCGAATCTGAATGAGATCCTTGGCAGGTAGGGTAATACTGGTTGTAGGTTCTTCCCTTTCATCACTTTAAATATATTGTGGCACTACATTCTGGCTTGTAGAGTTTCTGCTGAAAGATCAGCTGTTAACTTTATGGGGATTCCCTTGTATGTTACTTGTTCCTTTTCCCTTGTTGCTTTTAACATTTTTTATTTAATTTTTGATAGTTTGATTAATATGTGTCTTGGCATGTTTCTCGTTGGACTTATCCTGTATGGGACCCTCTGCACTTCCTGGACTTCATTGACTATTTCGTTTCCCATATCAGGGAAGTTGTCAATTATAATCTCTTCAAATATTTTCTCAGTCCCTTTTTCTCTTCTTCTGGGACCCCTTTAATTCGAATGTTGGTGTGTTTAACGTTGTCCCAGAGGTCTCTGAGTCTGTCCTCAATTCTTCTCATTTGTTTTTCTTTATTCTTCTCTGTGGTAGTTATTTTCACTATTTTATCTTCCAGGCCACTTATCCGTTCTTTTGCCTCAGTTATTCTGCTCTTGATCCCTTCTAGAGTTTTTTTTTTTTTTTTTTGCAGTACGCGGGCCTCTCACTTCCGTGGTCTCTCCCACTGTGGAGCACAGACCCTGCACACGCAGGCCCAGTGGCCACGTCCCACGGTCCCAGCCGCCCTGCGGCATGCGGGATCCTCCCGGACCAGGGCACGAACCCGTGTCCCCTGCGTCGGCAGGCAGACCCCCAACCACCTTGCCACCAGGGAAGCCCCCTTCTAGAGTAATTTTAACTTCATTTATTGTGTTGTTCATCATTGCTTGTTTTCTCTTTAGTTCTTCTAGGTCGTTGTTAAATGTTTCTTGCATTTTCTCTATTCTATTTCCAAGATTTTGGATCATTTCTACTATCATTATTCTGAATTCTTTTTCACGTAGACTGCCTATTTCCTCTTCATTTGCCAATTTTTAATTGGGTTGTTTGTCTTTTTATTTTAGAGTTTTAAGAGTTCTTTATATATTATGGATACAATACCCTTATCAGATATATGATTTACAAATATATTTTCTCATTCTGTAGGTTTTCTTTTCACTTCCTTCCTAGTTAGTATCCCTTGAAACACCAAAGATTTAATTTTGATAACATCCTGTTTATGTATATTTTTTCAGTTGTGCTTTTGGTGTCATATCTAAGAAACCAGTGCCTAATCAAAAGTCACAAAGGTTTACTTCTAAGAGTTTTATAATTTTAGCTCTTCTATTTAGCTATTTGATCTATTTTGAGTTAATTTTTGTATATGGTGTGAGGGATCCAAATTTATTCTTTTGCATGTAACTATCCAGTTGTCCCAGCACCATTTGTTGAAAAGAGTATTCTTTCCCCCATTGATGTCATAGCACCCTTGTCAAAAATCAGTTGGCCATAAATATATACAAGTACTTCTGTGCTCTGAATTCTAGTCATTGATCTATATATCCTTATGCCACTACCACACAATCTTGATTGTTTTTGTTTTGCAGTGGTTTTGAATTCTGGAAGTGTAAGTCTTTCAACTTTGGTTTTGTTTTTTTTTTTTCAAGATGACTTTGGTTATTCTAGGTCCCTTATATTTCTATACAAATTTTAGGATTAGTAGGTTAATTTCTGCAATGAATCCAGTGGGGATTTTGGTAGGGATTACATTGAATCTGGAGATAAATTTGAGGATTAATGCATTTTAACAGTATTTTCTTCCAGTCGTGAACACAGGATGTTTTTCCAGTTATTTAGGTTTTCTTTAATTTCTTTCAATGATATTGTTATTTTTCAGTGTTCAAGTATTGCACTTCTTTTGTTAGATTTATTACTGAGCATTTTATTCTTTCTGCTGCAGTGTAAATGAAATTGTCTCAATTTTATTTTTGGATTTTCTATTGGTAGTGCCTAGAAATACAATTGATTCTTGTGTTTTGATTGTGTATTCTGATACCTTGTTGAACTCATGGATTGGGTCTAATAGTTTTTTAGTGAATTCATTAGAATTTTCAATATACAAGATCATCTAAAAATGGAGATAGTTTAACTTCTTTCCAACATAGATTCCTTTTATTTCTTTTTCTTGCCTAATTACCTTGGCTAGAAATGACAGTACAATGTTGAATAGAAGTGATGAGAGCAGCCATCTTTCTCTTGTTCCTGTCTAATGTTCCTGGTTAACGAGATGGCCAGTATTATTTATGCTATTTTTTGTTGACTGTTTTTATACTCTAAGAATCTGAGTGATGGGGCAGGAGTTGCTGCTTGGTTCTTCTAAGGGAAGGGGTAATAATAGACAGTCAAACAATAATATCAAACAATAAAAATTCCCTTTGTCCTATGCATTGGAGGCTTTGTGTAATAGTTACTAGAAAAGAAACATTTTAATGGAGGAATCTATTCATGTAACATCTAGGTACCAAGGAGTTTGATTAACATCTTCTAATATGTAAGTGTTCATTATTTAAAAATAAAACAAATTGTCCTTACTAATTTTTCCACCCTGTCTTTCTACATTTTTGATTTCCTGCTGTATGCTTCCAGGTACCATGTGGGATCACAGAGATGAATTAAACACAGGGTATGCCCTTAGGGTGCTTGTGGAAAAGTCTTTTGAGGGAGATAGGAAACAGGAGGTTTAATATTCTGGCAAGTGGTTCCCATCAAAGGGTAACCTGTCAGAAGGGATGGGCTTCACTCTTAGAGTTTTTGAATCTCAGTCTGCTGATGGAACATTCACTTTTTACCCGCATAGAATCAAAGAATTTTAGAACTAGAGGCTTGGAAATCCTTTTATTCGACCCCACATTTTTCATAGGAGGAGCCTCTTACCTTACTCAACAATTCCTGTTGTCTCTCATCAGCAACTCTTCTTTCTCTGAAATGTTTTATCACACACACAAGGGCACACAGACAACACACATGGATGTACACATGTACAATATTTTCCATAGAGAGGCAATCCATGTTTAGTCCACATCCTGGCTCCATTTGTTGTGTCTGGTTGGGGTAATATAACACCAGCCCCCGTGTTCATCTTCAGTATGACTTGTCTAGGATTCCTGCTTCACCTTACCCTTGAAGACTACTCAGTGTTGTCCTTCTGATAGGTGTTTCTGACATGGAGCTGACAAGGACAGGGGTGTTATCTGACTCCCAAATCTGAGTGACCCAGAGACTGTGGGAGGCTTCCTGTTCAGTTTAATTGTATGTTCAACTTTCTTTTTAAAGAGCATACTCCATCCATTTTAAACTTGTCAATTCGGAGGATTAACTAGGAGGCATATAAAGACATACCTGTGTGCTTATTGTAAAGTTGTCTTTCTAGAAAAGAACGAAAGTGGTATTAACAAAAACAATTAGATAGATACATGCCTTAAAAATGTTTAGAGACGCTTTTTAAAAATAAGTCAATTCAGAATTGTATGGAACATGTGTTTCCATTTTTGCTTTGCTATTTAAAAGAAACCCTTTATTATAGCTTTGTTATATATTATTTATTATTACGATTAAAATAACATCAGGTTACTTTTTATCATCCCACTAGTAAAATGGAATGCAAACCTTATGGTATTAAGCTACAAAAGGAAATGAATCGTCCCTACAAACCTTTCAAGTTTAATTAACTTTTAAACAAATATGAAGTTCTAGTTTCCCTTTTTTTTTTATTACAATGCGTTTTTCCTTTTGATTACATGAGGGGTGAGATAGGATGCAAAAGTGCTTTCTGGTTCACACTGTTACAGCATATGATACAGCAGCCAATTCGATCAAAAGGGAAATAGGAAAATAACTACTCTATTTGTGCCTCATAAGAGGTTTGTAAGGTCCCCTCCAGTCCCTACGATTAAATGTTGGCATCTCTCCTTGCAGGCTTCTAAAATGAAATTAAAAAGTGGAGCAAACAGCATTTTAAAATCAAACACATATACTGGATAGGGACAAACCCAGCAAATTGAAGAATCACAGCATTGCAGGCAGTCATTTGATTCAGTGCTGTAAGAAATGCTACAGAAAGGGAACGGGCCTGGGGCAGGGGATCCTGAGAAAGTTCCAAGTCATTTAAAGGCTCTGATGAGTTGCCCATGTTGGGGGTTAGTTGGGGTGGGGAGTGGAGGGGATGGGTTGGTAAAAAGCAGAGCTTTCCCTATTGTGTGTGATAAATGCATCAGTAAAACATACTGTCACTAAGTTACTCTTTACCTCTGTCTAAGCCCTGGAGTGGGCCTGGAACTTGATCACAGGGAGGGAGGGTGTGGAGGGCTGTTATTAGAAGAGGGGTTGGCACCGTTTAGAGGAAAGCGTGTCTGGACCGGCAGTCAGGAACTTGAGTCCTGTTCTTGGTCCTTCTGACTGTGTGACCTTGGATGAGTCACCTTATCCTCCCTGAGCTGTGGTTTCCATACTGCAAAATGCAGGCTTGGGCTAAATGCATGATTTGCAAACCAAATTCCCAAGCCTCCATCAGGCCAGCTCAGAGGTTGTCCCTGTACCGACAGTTGGGGTTCCTGGCTTCTGCCTGCCAAAGGGAGCAGCCTCAGTCTCCTCTCTCGTATTTATGCTTCTGCAAGCTGTTGTTTGAACAAAGCAGTCACTAGAAAGTGGAAATCATTAGGTGGCCTGATCTCAAAGACCTTCTGGTTCTTACATTCCAGCTGTCTATAACTCTGACATCCCATCCAAGCTGAATGTGAGAGAGATCAGGAACACCCATTATCCCAGCCGCTCCCCATCTTTCCCAGGAAGCACCAGGGACGAGCGTCTTTGGCATCAGAAACTGATCATCAGTGGCCGTGAAGCTGCAGTGGGGAAAGGAACCTGCGTTTGTAGGGTTTCAGCCTCTGATTCTGGAACAGAGCATTTCACTCTCATGGGATATAGTGGCCCCTTTGCTCCAAGCTTGGGGCCCAGCTATTGGAAGTGTCCTGGAAGCCGTGTAGTTTTGAGGGCTGCTGTAGCCTCCATCCCGTGGCCCTAGTCAGCTT
>NC_041215.1:56130793-56177014 GCF_002837175.3 Physeter macrocephalus
TCTCTTAGACTGTGTATCAGTTAGCTATTGGCATAATAATGCTGGGTAAAAAATACTTGAAAATGCAGCAGCTTAGAGCAATGGTTTATGATCACTTTTGCAACTGTGGGCTGGCAGCGGGGCTTGGCCGCTCCACGTTGGGCTTAACTGAGCAGCCGAGCTTCAGGCAGTGGCCCTGGCTGGGCCCGCGGGTTGGGTTCACGTCCGCTCCACGTGGGTCCAGGCTGAGGGCAGCAGCCATCCCGGGGCAGCTCCTGCCAAGGCCGTGGCAGAGCTGGGAGGGGTAAGAGGAAAGCTGCAAGGCTTCTTCGGGCCTGGGTTCCCTCCGGCCAAAGCAAGTCACAGGCCAGCAAGCCCAGGGTCAAGGGGCCGGGGGATGATTCTGATCCCCTTTAGTGGGAGGAGCTGCAGAGTCTCCTGGTAAAGGCCATGCACACAGGGAGGGGGTCGGGTTGGGGCCACCAGTGAGGTAGCATGGGCTGCGCTGGCATGTCCTCCAACTGCAGCTTCTAGAGGGGAGTTTCCATGAGGGATGGAGCCAACACTCACCTGGCCAAGCGTGAACCCAGGGTCTGGCTTCAGTTAGTGCCCTTTCTGGTTTGTCCCAGCGCCGACCTTTAGGCTTTGCAAATGCGTGCTTTCTCCTGCTTCTCGGAGGCTTAGGGGGAGACTGCACATTTTAGGGGAAAATGTACTGGTGTGGGTTTGAATCTTCGAAGTGGGGACGAGAAGAGACTCTAATGATCCTCACTGGAAAGATGGGAGGGTAGCCGAGGTGTTGCTGCAGGAATGCTCGGCAGCCTCTTGCAGACTCGACAGGCTGCAGAGACAGTGAACGTGTCGGCAGATGTGAACTCCACGAGGAGACTTACCGTTTAAATCCAAGAATAAAATGTCTCTGCTTACATGTGTTTTTAGATGCCTTTCTCCCAGTACAGTTGAGGAATTGCATTTTTTTCTGGGCTCCCTGGCATTTGCTTTCTACTCCCTGGGAACCTCTTGTGAGACGTGCCAGGCTCTCGAGTGGCCCCCCCTAGGCAAGTGCTGGGAGAGAGGTGAGGGAGAGGCAGCTTGGGTAGGATTTACTAGTAGGTAACTCTGCCTCACGTTCTCCCAGCGCCCTCGGGGCTTGGGAGTAGGATGGGGACAGTGACGGAGGAGTAGAATACTATGGTTTTGCTTTGCCAGCATGAAAGATAATCTCTCTCCTCTTCCCTGGCCTCCTTATGCTGCATGACAAATGTATCCATTCTTCTCCAACAGAAAAGAGAGAAGCAGGGACAGGGAGGGCATTCTTATAGGTTAGGCTTTTCTATTTTATGTACGAGACTATACCGTGAAATGAAATATCACATTTCTTAACATGCTAGTCATGTATTAGATTAAAAAATTCAGCACGATCTCTAAAATTACGCTTAATAATTAAGCATGGTATTAAATTGAGCAATTTTTTCAGAGATGGGGAGGAAATACATTCTAGAATTTTTTTGGTAACAAAAACAGCATCAGATATAACAAGTGAAACATTTAGCAGTGTGATTGGCATACATAAGATGCTCACTAAATTGTACCATTGATGGCGATGATGATGGTACTCTCTCTGGTCCGTTTGTTGGTGGAGGGGATTAAAAGCAGAGAATACCAGGCTGAGCACTGCCATCCAGTACCTTCGTCCAGAGGAACCTCTCTCAGCCATCCCCTCCTGACCTGGAAAAGCAGCAGGAAAAGGAACCAGAAAAGCTCAGATTCTCAAACCAAGCCGTGTATATACCTTAGAAGTTACAATTTTTTTCTTAAAGTGGTTGCTCGTAAAAGACAATTGAAAACAGTCACTCCAAGAATAGACGTGCTGAAATCCTAATGGTGCAATTCGATTTTGTTGAGTCAAAAAATAGGGCTGGATAATGATGAGTCGTAGCTATGCAAAGGAAAAGAAAGATCATCATGTCTTGTGATTCAGGGTGTGAATTGATGGCAGAAATCTGTCCATATTACTTAGTAGGGGAGATGAGTTTGGATGAAAGCATTCCGTGATATATGTTCTTCTTTTTTTAAGTATCACTTACAGCTGAGATGCTAAAATAGTTGGTCCATTGGCAGCCTTTCCTGAGTGTCCACTGTGGGCAAGGCTCACAAGGGCATGTGAGTCCTTCCTTCATTCTCTAATGGACGCAGCCTTTGCTTTCCAGGAGCTTATATCTTAATGGGAATGGCAAGATGCAGACATTAGAAACGTAAAAAACAAGGGCAAATTTACATAGTACATGCTGTCTGCGGTAGGCTTCTACTAGATCTGGAGGAAAAAACTCAGTGGAGTGAAAATCATGGTTCTAAATCTTGACCAAATTAAACAATGAACTCTTTGACTTCTTTTGTTTTTTTTCAGGGCAAGGGATGTTATTTCCAGGTGTGTCAGGGGTAGAATAACATTGCCACCTAAGAAGTAGTCTCTCCCCATAAAATAAGCCGAGAATTCAAACTGTTGGTGACTCAGCTACCATACACTTATATACCCTACAATTACATTCTCAAAGGCTTGTGCAGAATAGGAAGAACTGTTTGTGAACAGGAATTATCGCTTAGTTGACTGCTGCCCCACTGAGGATGAAATGGCGTGATGATGATTTGATTTGCTCATAATCTCTTACTGAGATTTCTTATAGAACTATTATGTATATTTGGATTTTTACTTTGAAGTTCTTGTACTTTATATTAAAAAAGTAAATTGGAATAATTTCATAACTATATATAACGTGCTAAATTTTCAAAATAAGGCCATGAAGAAGGATTATTTAATAGATTATTTTATAAATGGCTTGGACATAATATATCAATTTGGACCCACACCAAACATACCATGCCCCAAATATAAATTCTAGAGAGTTGAATATTGCAAATCAAACGATAGAAATACTAGCAGAAAACATAATATTTATTAGGTCTGTATAGAATTGACAATTTTCATGACTTTAAAGCAAGAGAAGCAACCAATGAAGAAAAAATGAGCAGATTTGATAATATGAAAAATTTAAAACTTTTATGCAAATGAATAGACAGCATACTGGGAAAATAGCATTAAATTTGAGACACATAAATGATTAATATGTGTTATAACCTTAATATATAGCTCATACAAATGTATTAGAAAAGAACTGGGGCCCTAATAGATAAACGTAAAATACAGTACAGTCGCTCCCATTTATTGAATATTTTTCTATGTCCACATAGATTTACAAAAAATCAGATGATACTGATTGTTCTGTACACAGAATGTTTTGTAACCAGCTTTACTCACATGCCCAGACTGTTATTACTAACTAGTTTTCTAAATCACGGTTTCCAGGGCTTGCAAAGTATTTCATTGGTCAGGAAATACAGCTAAATATTACTTCACTCAGTTTTCAGTGCTGTATGTGAAGGTTACAGAAATGTAAGGTGATTTTTCTACTGTCTCTTCTACTTATGAAACCGTGGTCTGCTGTTAAAATTATGGTTGTGGAAAAATATATTACATTGTACTTTACAAAGAAGAACATTCGATATTGTTTTTATCAACAATTATACGTTGTGTTTGCCACTGAGACCTGTTTTAGTGAAAGGAAATATCATTTGAGATCCCATGCTTTTCACAGCATGTCATCAGTTACCTTTAGAGGCCTTAGTAAAAGGAATATGTTAATTACCATCCAGGTGAGCATTTCTAGGGTAGTGATGACTAATGTTATGTTAGGGCACTTGTCAAGCATGTCATTCCCTTATCTTGCCTTTATAGCAGAGGAAATAAAGGCACTAGAGAAATGTCTTTGAGGTCACACAACAAGTTAACAGCAGATAAACATTAGAACTGGCAGCTCCAGAATTCCCACTGTGTGTAATTAGTTCACTGCAGGCAGGAAATGACAGCATGGGGGATAAATGGCCAATGTGGTGTTTGGGGACCTAGAGGCCGGTGGGAATTCTCTGTGCTCTTGTGAATCGTTAATTAAATTAGTTTCTTTCTGAGGTTCTCATTGCGTAGAACTTGGAGGCCTCTCAGCCAGGTACCTTATTCCTTAGGATAAAAGGAAACACTACAGTCACCCTGTAGTGCCTTGATGGGCTAGCAAGGTGGAGGATATTGGCTGTGGGCCTCAGTATTTTCTTGGGCATTGCAGTCTCTTCCTGAGGTTTTTGGGGTTCGAGTGTGGTTCGGTACTTAGCTCCTGATGGACCCCCGAGGTGGCTGGGGGGAGTGAAAGGGCAGGAACTGTTCTGACTGTTTACACGTTCACCCTCCTTCCCAGCAACTCCAGGGTCCAGAGTCACCTGGTGAGCACTTGGTCAGCTCGTGGAGTGCATGCTTGCCTTTTTTTTTTTTTTTTTTTTACTTTTTTTGGTCTCCTTATGAGTGATACATATGGAATTGGTGGACTGCCTCCTATTCTTAGGCATCTGACAAAATCATTGTAGGAAACAAGGTGGTGTTTGAAAGCTACCATCAAGAGATTTGATTGGGAGAGTTCTAGAGAGTACAGAGGCAGTCTGCCAAGTTGGAATCAAAGGCTGGCTCGGTCTGATGCTCTAACAAGCTCATTAGATTCTGGAATCATGATTATCTTAATTTCATTGGCCCCCTTTTAAGGACACGACCAAGTATTTAGTCACCAAGGGCTGATTGGAGAGAGAGGAATCTGCCTCTGCTTTAGAACTTTCAAAAGAAGGTGGGATTTGGTGTTCAGCTTCTCTTTTGTCCACTCTCAGAGGAGCTTGGCAGGCTTCACGAGGCTCTGCTCACTTCCCCTTGCATCCATCCTGGCTGCTCAAAGCGAGGTCCATTGATTGGCAGCATCAGTATGACCCGAGAGCTCGTTAGAACTGCTCAGGTCCCATCACTGTGCTCTCACACACCCTCCAGGTGGTTCTTCCACCTCCTCAAGTTGGAGAAGCACTGGTATGTAAGGTGTAAATTGTTTGACTCTGAAAGGTGGCTTGATCAGTGGCGAAAGCTTTCTTCCTGATTATATTTTGTGTTTATACATTCATGACCCTAATAAATACTTTAGTCCTTAAAAGGATGTTTTTCATTGTAAATTGCTACATTCTCATTCTAAAAGCTTCAGAAAATACAGAAAAGTGAAAAGTAATGAGCAACTTAACCCCTCAAGTATACTTATTCATAACATTTTAAGTGTACATTTTCTTTCTGTCTTTTCTGTGCATAATTTTGAAAAACTTTACATTTTTTTCCTGATTGTAGACATAATATATGATTCTTGTAGAAAATCAAGAAACTAGGAGAAAGCATAAAACAGAGAATGGAAACCATCCTATATATTTAGGTTTGGGGATTTTACCTAGTGTTATAAAGTGGTGCTTCATAGTCTTTGCGTCTTTCCTTTGGTTTTAGAGGATTCTCTCAAATAAACACATTTTTTTTAGTTCTTATACTGCTTAAAGGTCCTGTTTCTTACTTAAATTTGATATGATTTTAAAAGATTCTGGTGTAATCATCAATGTCTCAAATATTTTATTTTGTGGTCAGAACGGAGGATTTATTATTTTATGTGCAATTGAGAAATTTAATTGACTCCTCACCAGTAGGGCATATTCTATATTATGTATGAATCTGCTTTGATCAGAAACTTCCCAGAGGGTAGAAAAGACTTCACTGTTGAAGGATGCATGACAACACTTCTCTCCACTTGCCTGATAGGTTGTCTTCCTGAGGGGAAAAGAGGGACCGGTTAGATTGCTGCTCCCTAGAGAAAGTCCTTTTTTCTTAGGTCTACTGCTTAGAAACTTCCAGATGATTGGAGAACACCACTGCAAGGACAGGTTTTTGTTACCTGGGCACTTGGCTGAGACTGGAAAAATGCAAGAGAATGAATCTTTGCCCAAATCTCTGGGTTTTTTAGGTAGTTTGAGAGAAATCTAGCATGTGATTTTTGAACATCTGTAGAATAACTGGCTTCAGTGTTTGAGGCAGGTAGGGGACGTCTGGTTGTGATTTTCCCTGTGACAACTTTGCCAGCCTTTGTTTTGGAATACGTCATTGCCCTCAGTAATGCAGAATGCGTTGCGTTAAGTGAAGAATTCACCGCATTTTTTTATGTCTGTGGATTAGACTCTTTGCTCAAGTCTAGTTGTTCCAAGAGTAGTTGATGCAATTTACCATCCAGGGGAACACAGTTAAGAAACTGAAGTGACAAGTATCCAAACTTCAAACTTTATTTGCCTCTTTGAGAGAACATTAAGAAGAGATTCAATGTATATTTCTAAAAATTGTAAGTAACATCTCTAAAAGTTCTCTCCCTTCTCTCCTGCGTCACACTTCTGGTTCACCTCTCCTCAAAACTCATTTTCATTCCTCTGATCCACACCTGTTTGAAGTTCTAGTCACTTCTTGCCTTGTAGTTCTTCACTCTATGGATCACTTTAGCCCCACTGACTTCCTTTCTTTGAAAGAAGTTCTTTTGAAAACTTCTAACCAAGGAGAATCATGAAATAAGCCAGCAACAAGAATTTGTCCATTTTGTGGGTGTGGCCTCAGCAGAACCTGATGGGGAAGGATTGTGACTACTTAGTTATTAATAATAATAGCTCTTCTTGGTTTTTTTTGGTGTGTGTGTTACTCAGGCTTCAGGTGTGCCCTGTAGTCCATGCTTGTTGCCTTGGTGACGCTGTGTGTTCTTTGGAACGGTGGAGTCACTCCAGTGAGTTGTGCAGAATTTGTTATGAGTATTTGCTCATTGGAAAACTGAGTATGTGATGCATGAAACTGGGCTGATCAGGACTGAATGGAATTGGAAGGTAGCAGATCTGAAGGTACCACACCCAGACACTGCTGTTGCAGATCTTGGCTGATAGCATCTTACCAAGAAGCTGTTTGGGCAGGGAGGGCATGTGGTCTGGATATTGCATTAGCCAGCTTGGCATTTAAATTTGCCAAAGAGTTTGACGTATTGCACCATTTACAAAAATGTCCCTGTGGTAAATTTCAACGCTTCAGCCTCCTGTAATTCTGCATGTTATTCTTTTTAACCAGCTTGACATCTCTTTATAGCATCATTGCATGTCCAGTCACCTGTGGTGCTGAGCTGTGTTCTCTGTTGTGATGCCTGGTCCCAATCCTATAGAAGCTTACACTGAAAGCCACAAATTGTTTCCATTTTTATTAATAGAAGCTTAGGATTTTTCCCCAGGCAAATATCTTGGCTCGCTGTGTAAATTTTTTTCTTTTTGTAGAGGGCAGGTTGTTCTCTTGAATTATGGAGATGGAAATTCTAGGGAAAATAACCACTAGAGAGATTTGAGTAAGTGAAAATTAGGTAGATGGGTGGTCTTTCTATGACTGATAAAAAGGCATATGTTTTGAAAGCAAGGTTCTGTATGCTCCTGCTCGCCTAGGATCTTACTTCTTCCATCTCTCCCTGTGAACGTTAGGCTACAGCCACACTGGCCTCCGTGATGCCCCCCCCAGAACCACGCTTTGCCACAGAACCTGCATTTGCGTCACCTTTGCCGGAAGTGCTCTTCTCCACTGATCTGCTAGCCAGGCTCCCTTACTCCCTTTAGATGCAAATATGAGCGTCTCACCAAGGACATCATTGGCCACCCGTCTGTAATTTCACTCCCTCCCTTCAGCCCTTCGACATTTCATAGCCAGCCTCCCTGTTTTGTTTTTGTGTCCCCCCCATCTTCTCCTTAGCACTTGTCAATACCTAATACAGTGTACATGTTCTTATTTCTCTTGTTGATATCTATGTCTCTGTCACTTGAATAACCTTGCTGAGGGCATGGTAGGGTGTTTTCCCTCTGGTATTCTGGTGCTTAGATCAGTGTCTGGACCATCATATAAATATGATGTCATCATATAAAGTGCTCAATAAATAATGGCTGATAGACGGCAGGAAGGAACAGAGGTTGTGAATAACTCTTGTTGGCTTCTACCTGTCATAATTGTCCTCGCCCACGTTTTAGACAACCCAGTGTAAGCTAGCCCACTCCCTGCACAGAACAGTCTGTGATTTCGAGGTGCATCTGGAGACTCCCTGTTCTGGCAGGCTTCCCAGTCGGTAACCATAGGAAGTAAACACTCGTCAGTATTTAGTGTATAGAGGCATGTCCAATGACACTGTAAATGCCTCTCTCTCTACATGGTTCTACTATTTTATACATTTCCAAGAAGTCAATAGGTAGGAACAGATGCAGCCTGATTGATTTCTGGGAGGGTAAAGACGGAGCATATTTGCTGTGGGATAGGTAAATGGAATCTTTGGCACTGGGATTCCTTTAGCGTATGTCCATGGATAAAAAGTGTATGACTTACTTATCATTTAATCCCACACCCAGCATTAGCAGCAGTGATGGGTGAGGGGTATGGGGAGAGGGACTTATAAAAAGTGATAAGATGGTGGGAATGTAAAACTCGGCTTGGCAGGGTCTGCCTGGGATTTTGCTGAGTCCATAGCAACAATTAACTGCGCAAACATTCTATTCAAGATAAGACTATAACAGTTGCCTGGGGGAAAATTCTTTGGAGTCAATATTTGTTTGATCTGTTATATAGTATTTTGGCTCTGCTGTTGAAACTCTAGCAAAGTTGCTATAATAAATGCCATTTCCAGGGATTTGCTGTATTTACACACAAGGTCAGTCCTGGAAGAGGTAAAGGATTGGAATCACTGTCTAAACAGAGGTTCTAAGGGGTCTCAAATGAATCTTTAAGCGTGGAGATCCTTTGTTTCAATCTGTTGACAAATAATTATTAAACATCTGTAGTAAGTACTCTGGGAGAAAATTCAAAAATACAGGGTAAGATGTTTGCCCTCAATTTGCTTATAATCTAGCTGTGGAAATGAAACTTTGATCAGTATATGTGATATAAGATGCTTATACTAAATAACGGTAACAATGGCTCTGATTGATTGGCTAATAAACAGCACCACACGGTCCTAGTACTTTCCTAAGCATGAGCTGACACGCTCTGTCCTCCCAGTAGGCAGGCGCTGTTGGTTAGTGTGGAGTTCGCATGGAACAGACAATGCTGGGGGAGTTTGGAGGAAGGTGAGAGAGAGGAGCAGAGAGACGTGAAGGAAAACCCTAAGCAAGAGGTCTCTCAATCCAGATCTTATAGACTGGGAAGCAACAGGACCTACTGTATAGCACAGGGAACTATACTCAATATCTTGTATAACCTATAATGGAAAAGAATCTGAAAAAGAATGTATATGTGTGTGTGTGTATAAATAAACCACTTTGCTGTACGCCTGAAACTAACACAACATTGTAAATGAACTATACTTCAATTAAAAAAAGTGGGAAGCAGATGGCTGTGTCATGGGAAGAAAGAAAAGGGCATGATGGGCATTTGTTGTTTTTCCTTATAATACTGATACCTTCTTTCACTTTGGAAAGTTGTTTTACCCTTCCTTGACTCTCTGCCCATGTGTTTTTGGAGAAGGGGACAATAAACAAATACAGAAGGAAAACATATAGAATGTCAGTGTGATAACTGCTGTGTGTGAAGAAGAAGAAATACAGGAAAAGGAAAGGATGCTGAGGTGGTGGAGGAGGGGATTTATGATTTAAAAGGGTGGTCACAGAAGACTGATTTAGACACTTGGGTGAATATTGAAGGAGGAGAGAGAAAGAGCTACAAAGGTATCTATGGGAAGAGGCTCCTAGGCAGAGGGACAGCAAGTGCAAAGGCCCTGAGGTGGCAACTTACCTAGTCTGTTCTAGGATCATCAGAGAGGCCAGAGAGGCAGCAGAATGGTAGCAGGTGATGTCTTTAGAGGCAATGCCTGCCCAGTTGCTGCTAGTTTTGATGAGGAGGATGGTGGTGATGATGTAGGAGGAGCTCTTGAGAGTTTCTGAGTGAGGGGAATTGCAATTGGGCAGCTGTACCTGCTTCCTCCAGCCCCGTGCAGCTGTAGCTTCTCATGGGCAGAGGCTCCTGGGCAGCGTCGCATCCATCGCCTGGCAGGTAGGAAACCGGCGACATAGCTCAAGCCCTGGGTGAGAGCACTGTGTGAGCTGAACGACCCCCTCACCTCAATCCTCACGATGTTTTCTTGGCCTGCAATTCTGAGTTTTTCCTTTGATTTCCTGCTTGGCACCGATGTTCCTTCTGGAACAGCCACCCTGGCCTGAACTGCAGCCTCTTGGCTGGGTCCTTGGCTCCACCTGGTCCTACCCCGCCAAACCCACCGCCGTGTTGCCGGGGGTCAGTGCTGGTTCTGGGCCGTATCTGTAGTTATCTGGGGCTCTGTGCTGAGTGGAGAGTTAGGAAGATGCTCTGTGCTGCTGGGGCCTCCTTTTCCCCCACCCCGATGTTTTTGGTTATCTCCCCACCACTGCCATGTCTCCTTGGATAACAGACAGGGAAACTGGAATTAGCTCAGTGGCCTGTGCTTCTTTAGACACATGTGCTGGATGGTTGCCAGGGTCCCTGGGGCAGGGCTGTGACGTGTGGATTCCCTCCAGCCTGGGTTTGCCTGCGTCTGATCCTTTCCCTTTAGTCCCTGCAGCTGATCCACTCAGTTATAAGCATAGACTGTAGCAGAGGATGGAGACCTGGGGTGGGGATGGGGACCCAGACCAGGCAGTGCGAATGGAGGAGGAAGGCGGACGTGGGGGTTTGAAGATGCCTCGACAACATGGTAAGGTCTGCTCTAAGGCGACATGGTAAAAAGCAGAACCAAAACAAGCATTTAAGGGTTTAGGGATGAATATTAATTCACAAGTTGCAAACGCGACAAGCACTTTCACAGAGTCTTATAGGTGAGTCATGACCAAGTTATATAAAGAAGAATGTGTCTGCCTTGGAGACCCTGTGAGGATACAGGTGGGTCTGGGTGCATATGGGTTAAGTTCAGATCAGACGGTTGAGCTAATATTTGCTCAGCCATAGGGTCACTTGTGTGAGGACGCCCCCAAGCACACGCACATATACGCACATTCTCACCCATTCTGTCATTTGGTTTCTGTTTTCAGTTGCTGTTACTTCTGTGTAGATCTAAAACACCAACGTGAATGCTGTTAATAGGAACAATTTCAGTGCCAAGGGGCCCAGTTTTGAAAAATACAGACAAGAGGCTGAGGTACTGGAATGTTCTCTGCAGTGAGAACCTGACTCACTATAGGTGCACGTAGAAGCTTTTTCGAATTTCCTGTGAATCAAGGCATGCTATTGGGTCCTTCTGGTGCTGGAGAAGAGTAATGGGGTTGAAAATGTTATTATAATGAAACTATAATATTGGTGTGGTCCTAGGAGGTGGTTAAACTAAGGCATGTTCCCTCTGTGAAGAAAAATGCTAAGTAAAGTAACTGGTCTCCCCGGCCCGACCACTTACTTTCCTGGGAAATGGATTAATTTAACATTTAGTCAGGTTCCAAAATATCCTATGAAATGCTTTAAAATTTTAAAATATAATTTATTTTTTGAATAGGTAATTGACTTACGTGATTCAGTATTTAAAAACTGCAGAGGAATATTCAGTGAAAACCCTTCTTCCTCTCCCTCCTCCTCCAGGTTGGCTGTTTCCTTCCTCAAGGCAACCCAGGTTACCAGTTTCTGATCTATTTTCTTAATATACAGTAGAATGGGCTCTACCTGTGTTAATATTAAGGAAAAATAAGGTGGCTTTTCTCTCTTTAAGAAACTTCTATGTAATAAAACAATGTGAGCCAGTCAGTCATTGATAGCTGTATTTTGGAAACTTTCGTTATAAGTCCAGTAATTACGAAGTTCTTAGGTATTGAAGTCTGTATATTTGCTACTCAGTTTTTTGGTCCTCAAATTAGCAGTAGTAACAAGCTCCTGGGAGCTTGTTGGAAAGTATTGATATACTCTCCGGTCCCACCCCAAACCTCCTCGATCAGAGTCAGCATTTCATGCATGCACAGGTGATGCTGAGGCATCTGAAGGTTTGAAGAGGCACTGCTGTGTCCCATTTTCACAGCATTGGCCTCAGGTTCCAGAGGAAGAAAAGGTCTGTATGGAATGAAGAAAGTGAGAGATAGTCCTGAATTAGAGCTCTGCTCCTTACCTTGTTCTGAGGGCTCTTGTTTGTGGCTAAAGTTACACGATGCTGATCTTTTCTTAATTTGCAACCAGAAGGTACTAGGTAAACTGTCTGTGCTTCTGATTTAAAATTTTTAAAAATTTATTTCTTATTTATTTTATCATTTATTTTGATGTTTTGGCTGTGCTGTGCAGCTTGTGGGATCTTAGTTCCCCAACCAGGGATTGAACCCAGGCCCTCAGCAGTGAAAGCACGGAGTCCTAACCACTGGACTTCAAGGGAATTCCCTGATTTTGATTTTTAAATTCAGAAATCTTCCTCCTTTTCTCCTTCCCTTTCTTATGAATTTTTCTTAAACCTTTGGCACTTGGTGTTTGTTGCTTCCTTATGGGGCCGTGCTGAGCTAAGTGAATAAGTAATAAGCAAATGTTAATAGGAAAACGTAGAAATTGCCAATCAGATATAGATCGATAGTTTCAGGTTTGATGGATACATATATTTATGGTTGTGGTTTTATATTACGTTTGGCGGTGTGTTTGTACATCTTATTAAATTTCACATTTCTGAGCAATTTAGACTTTATATGTTTGTGCTAACATCAGTGTGACGGAACTAAATAAATAGTTAATGGGATTCTGAAAAAAAGATTTAAATTTCTTAAAAGTTGTCAAACTTGTCTTGGAGGAAAGAAAGAAGGAAAGTTTTTTGTTTTGTGTAAATGGAGGAGTAGAGGGCAGAAATTATTGAAAGCCCGATGTTGGGTGAACATGTAAACTAGTGCAAATAATTTGAATTTAACAAGGAATTTGTGGAAAATTTACAAAAAGGAAATTAGATAGTAGATTATAGGACTATATTGTGGGTTTTTTGATGCTGTTAAATGCTTAAAAATGTTTCTAATCACTAAAGGGTTCACCTTCTATAAAACAGGTAAGATAAATATGTGATCCACATGATTTAAAAATGAATGCTAATGGAAAACTTTTGAGTGTGCTGTGGCAGGGTTGGAGGATGAGTGAAACAGAGACAAAAGCAAATTCATAACAAAACCCTGCCTTCTTAAAAGTGAGACACTTAAGCCTAAGAAACTGGGGCGAGTTCTACTAGTGCTAGAGAAGGAGGCCTAAGGGAGGGAGGAGGCCAGTCCAGGAGAGAAGGCTCCAGAGAAGAGTGGTTTAGGGGAGAAAGGCTGCTGAATACGGGAAAGTGAAATGTCAGGATTCAACACGGAAATGAGACCCCTTTCGCCAGTGGGACAGTGAAAACTTTAAAATTATTTGCACATTTGGGTAATTACTCACACCTGGAGTAATTCTAATGCTAGAAATCTATTTTCAAGGGAATGTCTGAAATTAAAAAACAATCTTTGGCATAAAAATGTTCTTTAAAGTAAAATTTATAATAAAAATGGAAAGTGAGTTAGTTTTCTAACAAGAAGGGAATAGATAAGTAAATTGTAGTACATCCATAGGATGGATCATTTTACAGCTAAAATAATATTTATGATATGTTCTAAATTAGGTATGAAGCAGGATAAAAATAGTTTGGAAAAATGATAGGAAGGAATTTTGATGGTGGTTATGTATATGTGACGGGGTTGTTAAAAAACAACGTGGATGTTGTTTAAAAACAACATTGTGGATCTGATAAATAGGCTGTAGAGTAGGGATATTACTTGAAATGGTATCAGAGAAATCCTTATTCTAATTAAAAAACAAAGGTTGAAATGGACAGAAATTTGGTTGCCTTTATTTAGTGGAGGATATTACCATGAATGTTTTAAATCAGGTGTTCAAGGCATTTCTGTAAATTGCTTAGCAATGTACTGTCAAGGCTAAGATGTTCTAGGGTTGGAGTTGGCTTTATAGGGAGGAGAGGGGAGGAAGGAACTCTCAGTAGGGAGAAGTAAGACATTCCTAACCTGGAATTCACATAGTTTACAGGTTTCCCCCACCGTGTATGTGAGGCATTTGTAATTTGTGGAGGTGACAATCAGTGCCTCTGGCTATAGATGGCCAAGCTGCTGGCTGCCTGGAATGAACGATGGCCACGGACGACTTAGTGACCAGTGTCATGTTAAATGCCACAGGACGCCCTGGCAGCTTGAATTGACGCCCTGGCAGCTTGTATCTAATTCTCGGGAAGTCCCTTGCAACTTTGAAAAGATAAGGCAAGAAATCCTACTGGGGGTGCACCCAGAGGATAAGCAGCCTCAGTGATGTCTGCAGGAAGCTCTGGAGACCATGAAACTTACCAGCTTTCCAGCAGCCCAGGGAAGTGAGGGGTTTGGTTTTTAGCATGGTTTAAATAGCTTCTGGACATAATAGATTAACTCTGAAAAATATGTTCCCTTTGTATTTGGAAACTATTGTATTTCTATACGTTTTGATTTTTCTTAAAAACAATGTGACACGTAGTAAGAAGTGGTAACTATAATTAAAACAGAATTTCCCTAGGGCTGTGCTGGAGCAGCTCCTCAAAGGAGGTTTTTAAAGTGATTTGAAGGGAGTGGCTTTTAAGGTTTTTGTTCTTTTCATGAATCTTATTCTTTAAAGTCAGTGAGTTGAGTACATCCACATGAACGCACGCGATTATAATTTTGAGCTCACCTGTGCCACAGTGAAAGATCCACATTTCATTGAGAAAGAAGGTAAGTTGGAATGGCATCAAGTCTCAACAGGGTAGCTTTGGGCTAAAACTGAGTTGCTGCTCCTTGAAGCAAGTGCTGCTGCTTCAGGAGGAGCTGAGGTTAAAGAGGCTGCTCTGAACTGCTTGGTCCTCAACAGCAAAGGACAGTCATGGAATTCACACAAGGATGTGACCTTCAGTGATATTAGTTTGCCTGGTAGGCTGACACTGTCAGGTCACAGTGCCACAAGGTCAGGCCAGAGGAGAGTCCTTGAAGGCCTGAGGGCATCCCATATATAGGGTGGTATGAATGCTCCTGGCACCCCTGCCTTCCCTGGGAAAGTGCCATGGTGGCTGGATGGAAGCCTGCTTCCTGCCATAACCAGATCTTCCTCTCTGTTGGCTTTGCTTCCCTCTCAGTTCATGAAATATTTTACCCAGATCCCCTCTGAGTATGCTGGAGGGCATATTCCTTTCTATAAACCAATGATTTGAAATGTGGACTTGTCAGCCAAGATAATAAGTGCAGCTTCTTGAAGTTACCTGGTCCTATGAAGATTAAATCAGTGACCTTGGCTTTTTCAGGCTACCCATTGGTCCTCTTTTCAAGTTGGCGCGCCCACGAAGGGGAACGCTCCTCCAGTGCACTGTCCTGAGAGCAGCCCAGAGCCCAGCCTCTGGTACTAATTTCAGTGATAGTCATGGAGGTCTGGCTAATTTTAAAACTGAGAAGAACAAATAGAAAATTCTAAGATAGTTGTCGCTACAATTTCTCCTTTAAAGACTAGCAAATATTATAACTGTTTGTGTTACCTCTGAATTCCCATTTGAGAGCTTCACTCTAAACTCCATGAGGGCTTTTAGACAGGGCTGGTGTCTATTTTATTCACCCCTAGGTCTGACTTTCAGTGTGTGGACTGGCATCCAGCATGTAGCAGGTGCGCGATTAATATTTCTTAATGTGTGGCTTTCCATTTCATAAAATCTAACTCTTGCTATACTGTTCCAGCTAATATTAAATGTAATCTAGATATTACTGACGTTTGCTGTGGTTTAGATTTTAACCATTGCTGGCACATGCCAGAGGTCAATTCATAAAACCCACCCTAACAGTGATTGCTTTTAGAGGTTCATTTGTATTTTCTGTGGCTGCATTTGAAGTGGACACCCTTGTGCAGGCTCTTTTCTGGACTGATGCTTTTGGAAGATGATGTAGATTCATTCTATGTTAAATTTCAGAAGTGACTCTGAACTTCTGGCTTCCCTTGAAGTCTTATTACTTATTAAAATGCCATTTATATTCACTCCTTTTTTCTTGCCTCATTTTTAGTAGCTACATTCTTTTTAGCAGATTCAGGCCTTTGAAAAGTAATTCATTCCCTTAGTGGGAATTACAAGTCTTGGGGCAGGTGTGCTGTTGGCTTAGATTTGTGGTTGTGGAAGCACCTTCTCTATAGACAGGGCCACCCCAGGCTCTCCCAGACAGGAGTTAGCAGGCCTCCAGGAAAGGAGAGTTTGCCATTTCTTTCATGCTTTTACTTCTTACAGCTTTTTGCAGCAAATTTTTTTCTTGATCCCTGAGTTTTAATCTTGGTCAGTGGGGGCTTTGTGACTTACAGCAGTATACCTTATTTCTCTGTACTTGTTTCTTCATCTCTAAGATAAGGATAGAAGTCCTTGTTCACCAACATTGCCAGACCTGGGCTATGTAGGTGTATTAGTTTGCTAGGGCTGCCACGACAAAGCACTAGCCCAAACTGAGGGCCTTAAACAGCAGAAATGTATCTTTTCACAGTTCTGGAGGCTGAGAGTCTGAGATGGGCAGGGGTCAGCAGGTCCATGCTCCCTTGGAAGGCACTAAGGAAGGATGGGTTCCAGGTCTCTCTCCAGCTTCTGGTACTTCCTTATGGCAGTGGGACTCCAGTCTTCACATGGTGTGTGTGTGTGTGTGTGTGTGTGTGTGTGTGTGTGTGTGTGTGTGTGTGTGTGTGTGTGTGTGTGTGTGTGTGTACGCGTGTGCACCCATATTTTTCTTCTTATAAGGACCAGTCGTGTTGGACTTGGGCCCGCCTTACTCCAGTATGACCTCATCTTAACTGATCACATCTGCAATCACCCTATTTCCAAATAAAGTGAATCTGAGGACTGGGGGCTAGGACTTCAGCATACTAATTTTGGGGGGACACAATTCAACCCATAATAGTAGGCAAGAAGGTCAAATAGAATTGGGAGGTTTGAAGTAACAGACTGTGCTATTTCTCTCAAGTTCTCTGTTCTTCTTTGCTTTTAAAGGATCTAATATATTAGGAAAAATGCCAACCTGGGACATACAGATTTGCTGTCTGATTGGGATCCTGCTTATAAAGACCAGACAGAAGTTAACGTGGAGTTTTGACCTAATGTTTTTATATCAGGGCATTAGTAACACCTAGGCCTTTTCCTGATTTCAGCTGCTACCATGCAGAGGTGCAGGATCTGGGGCTGGTGCTGTAAACAAATGAAGACACGGTTGCCTTTGTCAGTGCACTGCTGGGCCTTGTTTGTTTGCTGGCTTCTTTGATATCCCAGATAGAAGATATAATAGAAGATCAAAGGCCTCTGTAATTACTGCCCCCCAGCAGTTCTTGCTAATGCCTGCAGAGTTATTTGTACAGCTATTGCAGGGACTGTGTCTAATTTCACTTTACATATGGACTTAGATGTTGATTCCTAATTACCTTGAGCTCTCACTTTCTTTAAGTGGATGATTTTATATAACACCACCATTTCTGAGGTGGTTCCAAAAGTAGAAGTCAGAGATCTCTTGGTATAGGAATATTAAATTGTCTTCATATTTATTTATGAAAACATGTAATTGACATACAATATTATATTAGCTTCAGGTGTACAACATGATACAGTATTTGTATATATTGCCAAACTGATCACCACAATAGTTAACATCTATCCGCATACATAGTTACAGAATTTTTTCTTGTGATAAGAAACTTTTAAGATTTACTTTCAGGCACTTTCAAATATACAATATAGTATTATTAACTATAGTCACTATGCTGTACATTGCATCCCCAAGACTTATCTATAACTGGAAGTTTGTACCTTTTGACTCCCTTTAACCCATTTTGCTCACCCCTACCTAAGGCAACGGCCAGTCTGTTTTCTGTATCTGTGAGCTTGCTTGTTTGTTTTTTAGATTCCACATATAAGTGAGATCATATAGTATTTGTCTTTCTGTCTGAGTTACTTTACTTAGCATAATGCCCTCAAGGTCCACCCATGTGACAAATGGCAAGATTTCATTTTTTTAATGGCTGAATAATATTCCATTATATATGTATGTATATGTGTGTGTGTATAAAATCTCACATTTATTCAGTCATCCATCAATGAATACATAGATTATTTTCATATCTTGGCTATTGTTAATAACGCTGCATTTAATATGGGGGAGGGTGTAGGTATCTCTTCAAGAAGTGATTTCATTTCCTTCGGATATGAATATATACCCAGTGTGGAATTGCTGAATCATACAGTAGTTCTAGTTTTAATTTTTTGAGGAACCTCCATCCTGTTTTCCATAGTGGCTGCACCAATTTACATTCCAGTCACAGCTTTGCTGTGTACCTGAAACTATCACAACATTGTTAATTGGCTATACTCCAATATAAAATAAAAAATTTTAAAAAAAGCAGTGCATAAGGGTTCCCTTTTCGCCAAATCTCACCATCATTTGTTAAATCTTTTTTTTTTTTAATAACCACTCTAACAGATGTGAGGTGATATCTCATTGTGGTTGATTGTTTTCACATTTTAAATTAAATTTTTGAAGTGTAACATATAGGGAAGGTACACAGAGAAGAGTACAGTTTAATGAATTTTTATGTGCAGAGCAGACCTGTGTAACCAACACCGACATGAGGAAATAGAACCTCACCAGCCCCCAGATACACTCCCTACCCATGGTGCCCCTTCCTAGTTACTACTCTCTTCAGAAGTTACCACTATCCTGAATTCTAACAGCATTAATCATTTTTGCTTGGTTTAAATTTTATTCTGTAAACATATCTAAAATATATTATAAAAATTAAAAATTTTTAAATGAATAAATTATACAAATAAGTTATATATAGTCATAGTATGTACTTTTTAGTGTCTGGCTTCTTTTGTTCAACATTATATGAGATTTGATCCATATTGTTGCCTGTAGTGTTGCCCATTTATTCTGTAGGGGAGGAAGAAGAATTTTCCCTCTACCCTTCTGAGTTCTTAGCTGAGACCCCTGTAATAAAAGATTAACAAGAGAAAAACAAGTCTTTTAACATGCATACCTCATATATACCTGGGTGATACCAAGGAAAAATTAGTAACTCCCGCAGGTGGCTGAGAATTCAGGATTAAAGAGCATCTTAATAGGGAAAGGGGAGAGAGATAGAAGCCTCTTAGGGGAGAGTAAATGATTTTTAGGAAGGATGAATGGGCCCTTGAAGAACGTGTCGACTTCCAGTCTCCTCTCTTGTGATAACAGTCAGTCTTCCCCAGTTGATGAAACTCCCAGGGAGGGGATTTATGACAGTTGAGTTGTTTTTGGAAGCTCTGTCTTTAGGCATATAGGGGAGTTTGGAGGAAGCCTTTCCCCACGTTTGCTGTTTTTCAAGTGCCTACAACTCAAAATAATCAGTATTCCCAAGTGGCATGCTTTGGAGTGGCATGTCCTGAACTTCTGTGGTCTTATTTCGGGGTGGTGTATTCTGCTACCCTTCAATTCCAGTTGCTGTATGATATTCCAGTGTAGCCTTCCTACTGTATGAGTAAAAAGTTACTGTCTTCTGTATAGTTACCAGGTAGTTAAATACTGGAGTCAGTTGCTAAATGGTTGACGAGTTCTTTTTTTGTCCATGTTCATGTAATTCAGCTGCCGACCTCCAAGATTCGAATGCCTGCCTAACTTCCTTGATGTTTGCAGGTGTTTTTTCCCCTTTATTCTATCCCCAAGGGATATTTGAAGCTTCATTTTCCCCAGCCTTAATAACTGTCTGCAGTACCTTTGAGGAGGGAAACATCTGGTCTAGTCTTTAGAATTTTCTAACGCTAATGTGTGAAAAGAGTTGTGAGCAATGGCAAGTGGCCGATGAGCGATGGCCCGGGAGGAACAACTGGGCTGGGTGATAGATCTTTGCTTCTCTTGCTTTGATTGCGGACGTCGGGAAGCAAGCTGTGATTTTTGATTGTGGTACATTCTTTCCATGATAAATGGTTATAGATGCTGAGACTTGCAAGAGTTTGAAGGGTGATTCGCATTAATGGTTTTTAGGAAAGAAATACTGAACCTCCTCCCACCTCCAGTATCAATTCCCATTTTTTCAAGCAAAGATGACTTAGCCTTCTGAATGTGAATATTATTACAAATTACTTTTTAGGCTTTGCCTACAATGAGGGTTTCAGTCAGTCCTGGATGGTAGTACTTAATGATAATATGGTAAAGCTTGACGGCTCCTGTAAATCCATACATTAGGATACATAAGGCACTTAGAATGGTGTCTGGTACTTAGTAAGTACTCAAGAACCATGGCTGTCGTTGCTATTATTGGAAATTATTTGGACCTTTTCTTGTGCCAGCAGAGGGCCCAGGCTGGCTGGACTCGGTTGTGTGGTTAATAATTACCATGCTGTTAGGCAGCCGGAAAAGTTTGTCAGCTGAACCTGGCTGGGTTCAGCCATAATTCAGGCCTCCCTTTCTACCTCATTGCGTGTAGGAAATAAGGAATTCAGGGTGTGGAACAGCTTTCTCACTGCCTGCCTGTGTGCTCCTAGCTGTGCCTCCATAAAGGAAAGCCAGCAACAGCACACAGAGCAGAGGCTCCTGCTGTCAGATGAGAAAGCCAGTGCAGAACCCCACGTCCCCGGGCTAGAGTCTGGAGACGCCGGACCAAGTACCCATGAATGGGAGTAACATGGCACAGTAGGGCGTGACTGCAGAGCAGTTCTCTTACAAAAGGAAAGAGCTTCCTGTGTGCCCTGCCAGTACGCTGCACTATTTTGCTATATCTGCAAACACTATTTGCTATATCTGCTCTTCTCTCTCTTAAGTTTCAAACTTCAGAACATTTCACCCCTAAATACTTCAGAATGCATCTCCTAACAATAAGGACATTTCCCCTTCATTACAGTAATACAGTAGTACCCCTAAGAAAATTAACAGTGGTTGTTTTCACCATGAAATATCCAGTATTTTCAAATTTCCGTGCTTATTTGAAAAATGTCTTGTAGTGTTTTTTCAACATTAGGATTCAAGGTTCATGAATTGCATTTGATTTTGTCTTTTTTTATCCGTTTTAACAGCCTCCACACCTCCTTTTAACTTTTTGTAGAGTCTAGGCTTATTGTCTTGGAGGATGTCCCACATTATGGGTTTCTGGGTGGTTTCCGCATGTATCATTTACGTATTCTTTAGCGTGTGTATTTCCTGTAAACTGGAAGTTAGTTTTAGAAGTGTGAGTAGATTCAGGTTAAACATTATCTTAGTCCACTTAGGGTACTGTAACACAAATACTATAGACTGGGTGGCTTATAAACAATAGAAATTTATTTCTCACAGATTTGGAGGCTGAAGTCTGAGATTAGGGTGCCCGTGTGGCTGGGTGAGGGCCCCCTTCTGAGTTGTACTAGGCCTCCTTGTACGCTCACGTGGCAGAAGGGGCAAGGGAACTCTTTCATAAGGGCACTAACCCCATTCATGAGGGTTATGCTCTCATGATCAAATCATCTCCCAAAGGCCTTATCTCCAAATACCATCACGCTGGGAATTAGGTCTCAGCATAGGAATTTTGGGTGCGGGGCACAGACACTTCAGTCTAAAACAAACATTTTTGCCAAGACTACTTCATAGGTGATGCTATGAATTTCATATCGCACAATGTCCTGCTGTCTCAGTATTACTGATGCAGAGCTGATGACTGCTGGCTCTTTCCACCAGAAAAGTACATTTTCCTTTGTAATTAGTAAGAATTTGTGGGCTGATTTTTGTCAAAGTGCAAATATCCTGTTTCCTAACAACTTTTCAACCAAGTTTTTACCTTCCTTTGCTCCCTGCCTGAATCAGCTATTACACTGGAAGTACTAAATGGAGATTTTGTAATTCTTGTATTGCTTCTATATTGAGCTGCTGGCATTCATCTGTAAAGAGTTTTCCTCACTCACCCTTTTCTGAGTATCACTATAGATTTGTGGATTTTTTTATGACCGTTATTCTTTTTGATCCTCTGGATGACCTTCATGTTGAAGGATAATAGGAAATTGAGTTAGTTGACAAGTTCTGCTTGTGTAAGAGTGATAGTGGTGTGGTTTAAAGTAGTTTCTTAACTGTAGGCAACGGGCTTAAAAGTTGGTTATGTTCAGAAGTATTTAGAATGCTCCACAATGGGGATGGATGTGTGACGGGTTAGATCTTTTTAAGAACCAGCTTTGTTTCTGGCAGTTATAAAACTGTAGAACCTACGAAGGGATTTGATACTGAGTATTGCTATAGCAAGCAGGAGAGTGAGGAATTCGTCTAGTAACTTTTGTGCTAAGGTAACTTAAGCTTTTTTTTTCTGATTTGAAGCATTTTCCTTTATCCAACTTTTCTGTCACTAATACGGAAGAAGAATGATCAAAGACTAGTGAGAGAGGATAGGGAGGTAGCCCTGTCCAGAGGGCTCATCAGTGAGGACTGGAATCTCCCCAAGGAGGAAGCTGGGCTATCGGTGCCTCTCGGTTACTGCAGGCAGCAGGAGGAAGGTCCGTTCAAAACAACTCCATCAAAATCCAAGACGTTGCCAGGCAGTTGTTCTCAGATGGAGGGCCTGGGCCTTTTGAATGCACAGGTGCACCTTAGGGGAGGTGCTTTGATGAAGGTGGATGAAAATGAAATGTTTCCAGAATATACTCCCCCACCTCCGTACACATAAACGCTTCTCCAGTGTTAAGCAGCCTACCCGTCTGTGCGTACATTTATTAATTGTAAAACCAGAGGAGGCGACATCTAGAAAATGGAAAGGAGGTATCAGTTCTCTCCCTAATAAGAAAGGCAAGGAGGGAGCTAGTTGGTTTTGGGTTTGTGGATATTGACCTTCTTTCCTCGCAGCCCTCACCTCCCCCGTCGGCTCTTTCAGACCCAGGAGGGGAAGAGGAGCCACAGGAGATGAACAGTAGTGGTGCCTTGAGCTTCAAGCATCACACAGTGATAAGTTGTTGAACATCTGGTGCTTCATTCTCTCCTTCCTTTTTCTTAGAGTGTCAACTCTGAGCATGGCCTGCCTCCTTTCAGAACTAGGACAAGTACACTGCCTAAGGAAGGTATTGGATGAGATAGGATTGCCTTGCTTTTTATACGAGTAGATGTGTTAGTTTGGGAAGCCTGCCATCACAATGTGCCGCAGACGGGGTGGACTAAACGACCACCCAGGTTTCTTCTGAGGCCTCTCTCCTTGGCTTGTAGATGGCCGCCTTCTCCCTATGTCTTTATGTCATCTTCCCTCTGTGTCTGTGTCCACATTTCGTCCTCTTATAAGGACACCAGCCCTACTGGATTAAGGCCTACCCTAATGACCTCATTTTAACTTAATTGCCTCTTTAAAGACCCTATTTCCAAATATAGTCACATTTTGAGGGACTGGGGGTTTGGACTTCAACATATGAATATGTATATAAATTTTATATCCCCTAACAGGAGATACGGAAACACATCCTAGTATTTGATTTGAATATTAAAAATCATCAATATATTTGTAACTTAAAAGCAAGCTTCCTGAGTGCTGCTTTAGTGTGCAACTTGTCCTTTTCCCTTCCCCCAACAAAAGATACCAGAAATAAGAACAAGAGCGCAGTCATCTATAATAATAGAGTTTAGTGAAAAAAGTACTTAACTGATGCTTTTCTTTATTTCTGCATCTCTTACTGTGTATTCAATTTTTAGGTGTGTAAGGAAAGGAAAAATCAGTTATGATAGTACTCTTTAATAGTTCTAATATATTTCTCTGAGTGGATTGTATATTTGTTGTGAAGGTCCTCCATACCTGTGGAAACCTTGCGGAGGTCTTGCTCACCCACTAAGAAGTCTTCACAGTCACATGGTGGCATCTTTTAAAATTGGGACCTAGTGCCCAAAGGAATTTCTGTAGCCTCTCAGTATAGTACCACCTGCATCAGAATCACATGCGATGCTTTTAAAAATGCTCATCTGTGGGAACTACACCATACGTAGTGCATCAGTGTCTTTGCAAACAGGGCCTAGGAATATGCATTTTAACACATGAATTGGGAAATTCTCAGGCAGCTAGAATTGGGGAACTCCTGTGCTGTTGGCAGGACTTGCAAATCTGCACCGCCATGAAGTGGTGACAGTCATTTTACTTCTCAGAAGCCACTGTTTATAGGTAAATAATTTAATGCTTTGGCTTCTGGCCCCTCTCATCTCCCCTCCACATTTGGTCTTCATTAGAACAGGGTTGATAGCTCCTTGTCCCCACATCCCCACTTTCTGCCTTTGGAATTATTATGTTTATTTGGTGCCAGGTGTCTCCTGGGTTCATGCTTCTCTGTGATGGTGGGTAGCTTCTAGAACCTTCCAAGACATCTAGAAATCACACTAACCATGTAACACTTCCAGAGGTTTTCTTTGAAATTCTTAGGACCAAGGTTATTCAGAGACACTTTTCTAATTACTGTGGCCTGTGTTCAGTGTGGGCTGGATTATACCATCCCAGAATATGGTTAACCTGGCAGGGTGAGTAAAATATGAACAGATAAATTAATAGATGTTCTATTGTTGAGAGTTGATCTTTTAGTTTCCAATTGTAATTATGTGAGCATGTTGTCTTTTAGGTTTGATAATTTCTTCTTTGGATCATTGATTCCTTGGGAAATTCTGATGTCCAGGAGCAAATCCCAGGCACATTGCCTTCCCTCCTGCTTCTTGGTGGTAGCACCCACTCCCCTTTTAACAGCCTAAGGACATGATCACTATGGTCAGCTCTACCACACACGTCCCTCTTAAAAGTTTGTCTTCTAGGTGGAGGAATTTTTCTAAGCAGTAGTCCGTTTTGCACAGTGCATAAAGTAATATTAATAATACATGAATTGAACATTTAATGTTTAGGACCATGTGCAGTGGTTAAACGAAGTGTAGTGCAGTTGACAGTTTAGGGGATTTTCACAGTTGTCATTAACTTTGTCAGGGCCAGCACGCTAGGATGAAGGCTGTGACATTCTCCTGTTGAAGGGCAGTGGTTGCATCAAATAGTCTGAGCCTTTGAGAAGAAAAGGAGAGGCAGTATAGTGTGGTGGCTAAGAGCAGTTTTAGGGCTGAGAACTGAACAGACCTCCCACATACTTCCTGGGTGTACTTAGAGGAGCTGTTTTACTCTCAAAGGCTGTTTCCACTCTTTTAAATGGCAATAACAACAGTACCTAACATAGTGAGGATCAAAAGATACAATGCATGTAGTATAGTGCCCAGCATTTTGTAAGTCCATTTGTGTGCATTTTGAGATCCTATGAATGTTATTTTTATTATTGAGATAGTTATTTGGCATGTGGCATAACAAATGTGGGTAGGGAACATTCTAGTTTACCTTCAGTTGTATGTAAATCTATTATGAATCCAATTTGGAGTTGGCTAATATATTTTATTACAGGTTGAAAGGGGCTGATTGTCAAGCTGGGTTGAGGATGGTGAGGCTGTATCTGGATGCCATGGGAAGTGCTGGGGTGCCTGTACAGGTTCTAGAGGGAAGATTGGAGACACGCATGCCATGGGTTTGCCAGTCCTCTAACTCATAGCTAAGCTCTTTGATCAGCAATGTTTTCTTCTATTCCTTTTTATACTTGGTAGGAACAACTGGTTTTATAAGATAATTAAAATAGTTAAATCTGATGTTAATATTTTTCGCCTATGATCATCCATAGTATATGTATTTATGGTTTGGATATATTATGCTTCAATGGATGTACCAGAAAATTAAAGGAAAGTAACATTTTGCATAAGTAGAGGAAGTAAATTAACTTCTGCTGTTTATTAACAATTCCTGTTTTTTTTTTGTTTGTTTGTTAGGTGGTTGATTTTAGTTGTTGCTGTGCAGTCTTGCCTGTCCTGTAGCTTCTGAGACTTTTAAAATATTTAAGTGGTTTAATAAAACAATGAAAAAGTAAATCTATTTAAAAATGAAAATTGCTTAATTGTGCAGAGGCTGGGTGGGTGTGTATTTGGAACACTGTTGCTGCAGGCAGTCATGTTTATCTTTCATAGCCGGAGTAGAAATCTTAGCCCTTTGTGCTTATATCCTACCTCACTTTATTCCTCCACAAAATGCATCTAATAGTGTGTGGTAGGGATGGAGACAGCCTATTCTGGGAACACAAAATCAGTGAGTCTGCATTGATGTGTATATTGGAAGGGCCAGGGAATTTTGTGGTTTTTCTCTGCATATTTTCTCCTTGTTCCATTGTGATGAGGATTTTGTGTCATTATAAGATGTTGAATTAATAATATCAGGTGATATCCTGAAAAAAAGGACTTTATAGTTCAGAGATTTATGTCCTTCAAAGGGTGAATTTGTATATCCAGCTTAAGGTACTACTATAACATAGACTCACATGCAATTAAATAGGCTTTTTAGCAAATGAACTGATTTTCTGAGAACGGTATAATTCAGATATAATTTCCAACTTCCCAGTGGGTCATATTGACTTACATGGCAAATGAAATCAATGTGGGCTTACGTAATATGATTAAACCAGTTTTTCTGGATCATTCCTTTTCATTTTAGACCTTTTCCCTCAAGCCAGAAGTCAGAGGTATTTACAGAATATGAGGAGTGGAAATGATCCTTATCGATATTGTTAGTGCTTCTTCATGCAGGATTGTTCATATTAAACAAGACTTAAATTTTATATGTAAGACTTACATAGAGGAGATCAAGATGGCAGAGTAGAGGGGTGTGGAGTTCACTTCCTCCCACAAATATCTCAAAAATACATCTACATGTAGACCAGTTCTCACAGAATACCTACTGAAAGCTTGCAGAAGATCTCATATGACCGGTGCTGCAAAGAGATCCCCATATTACCAGTAGGATGAAGGGAAAAGGGAGAAGAGGAGGTAGTACTGGGAGGGAAGCTGTACTCTTGGGAGGGAGCTGTGAAAGAGGAAAGGTTCCCTCACCCTGGGAACCTTCTTTACTGGCTGGAAGGTCTTCCAGCACAGATAGGGAGCTTCAGAGGCTGGAGAAGAGAGTGTGGGAGCTGACCTGCAGCCTGGCAGGGTAGAAAAACAGCAACACTGATGGTCCTGGCCGCATCACTGCACTTCCCAGCATGAGATGCTTGCTTGCTGGTGTGTGCAGCAATGGGGAGCTGAAACTTGGGCTTCAGTGGACAGACCCAGGAAGGGGACTCAGTTTGGCAGTGCAGAGACAGTCCACTGGGCCTAGAGTGTGGCCCAGACCGCAACTGGGGACACGTGCAGGTTGGAGTATGGGTCTGCCATAGGAGTCCCATTGTCAGCGTGGGAGGGGAGAGGCGTGTGTCTCATTGTTGGTGTGCTCACAGTGGGGCATGGCACTGGCCCTGAGGGTTCTGTGAAATTCATAGGCTCACACATGTTGAAGGGGGGCTGAAATCTGAACCAGTTACTGGCAATCCCACTGCAGGTGCCAGGATGTGGCTCCAGTGGGTTCTCACTCTGGTGGATTTGGGGACTGGGACTGCACAGGCATGCCTAAGGCTCTTCTGATCCAATTATCTACAGGCTTGGGACATGGCTCCTGTGGCTTTACATGCCAGTGGCTTTGTGAGTGTGCGTGTATGCTTAAGGGACCTCCTAGTCAATTACAAGAGCCTGCAAGCAGAGGTCACCACCAAGGGCGGTGCTACCCACAGTGATCTTTGTGGGCATGCACACCAGGTGGCAGGCAGTGTCACAGAATTGCACGCCCCAGCGATCAGCTCCTGGGAAAGAACATGCAGTAACTCCTTTCCCAGTGGGAGCCCTCCAGTCCTGCGTACCTCACACTGCAGCTTAGAATCAGATCTGGGGTTTCTACTCCAACAACTGGAGAGCAGACCCTGTCCCTGACAGGGAGACAATAACCAGAAAGCAAAGAGGAAGGCCCTGCCCAACATCCAGTGCAGGCTTTGGTCACCACAACACCATTCCATACCGCTTATCAAGGGGATAATGGCCAACACACCCAGAGGAAAGACGTGGCATGCATCCATACCAAAAACAGCCCATGCATCAAAAATACTGGACTCAAGCAGGCTATGTAGGGATGCTTCTACATAGAAACAGCCCTTCAAGGCCAGAGTAGATAACTATTTCTCCTAAATTCATAGAGAAATAAAAGAAAAATGAAAAAGCAGAGGAACCACTCACAATTACAAGAACAAGAGAAATTCCCTGAAAGAACAAGCAATGAAACAGACCTCTCCAGTCTCCCAGATCCCAAGTTCAAAAAGGAGGTAGTAAAAATACTGAAGGGATTAAGAAAGGCTATTGATAGAAATACAGATCACTGTAACAAGGAACTAGAAACTATAAAGAGGATTCAGTCAAAATTAGACAACTCAATTGCTGAGATGAAAATCGAGCAAAAGGCAATAAATAGCTAGCTAAACAATGCAGAAAAACAAATAAGTGATCTGAAAGATAGAATAATGGAAATCACCCAATCAGAACAGCAAAGACAGATGAAAAAAAATGAAAGCAACATGTGAGATCTATGGGATAATATAAAGTGTGCCAATCTATGCATAATAGGGATCCCAGAAGGAGAAGAAAGGGGGATCAAAAGTGTATTTGAAGAAATTATGGCTGAAAACTTACCAAACCTAAAGAAGGAAACAGATATCCAGGTACAGGAAGCACAGAGAGTCCCAAATAAGACAAACCCAAACAGATGTACACCAAGACATAACTAAATGGCAAAAGTTAAAGATAAAGAGAGGATTCTAAAGGCAGCAAGAAAAAAACAGTTACAAGTGAACCCCCATAAGGCTATCAGTTGATTTCTCTACAGAAATGTTGCAGGACAGAAGGGAGTGGCAAGATGTGTTCAAAGTCTGGAAAGGGAAAAACATACAACCTAGGATACTCCACCCAGCAAGGTTATCATTTAGAATAGAAGGAAAAATAAAGAACTTCTCAGACAAGCAGTAGTAAACATATCCAAAAACAAATATTGAACGGTTTTCTCTAAATAGAAAAGAAACAAGAATCTGTAGGAATGGGCAAATCAGAGTAGGAAAGTTAAATATATAGAAGGATTGAGGATCACTTAAATAAGTCAGTATATAGATTAAAAAACAATCAAAATTCTGTGAAAGCAATTATAATGAACAGCAAAAGGATAAATGTGAAGATGTAAAATAGGACATCAGAATCACCAAATGTGGGGGAGGAGAGTATAAAAATATAGACCTTTTAGAGTGTGTTTTAGCTCATATGACTGCTAGTCTAAAGCAACTAGATATAGTTATAGGTTAACATGCTTGAAAACCAGGGAAACCACAAATGAAAATATTTAATAGATTGACAAAAACTAAAAAGAAAGGAACACAAGCATAATACAAAAGAAAGCCATCAAACCACAAAAGGAAAAACCAAAAGAAGAAAGGAACAAAGAAGTGCAAAATCAACTGGAAAACAAAGTTTAAAATGGCAATAAATCAATAAAAGGAATATTTTTATTCCTTTTATTCCATTCCATTCCTTTTTATTCCATTCTTTAAATGTCAATGGACTAAATGTTCTGATCAGAAGACACAGAGTGGCAGATTGGTTAGTAAAACAAGAATCTACAATATGCTGCCTACAGGAGACCCACTTTAGGGTAAAAGACACTTATAGATTAAAAGTGAAGGGATGGAAAAAGATATTTTATGCAAATGGAAATGGCAAGAAAGCAAAGGTAGCAATACTCATATCAGACAAAATACTTTAAAACAAAGACCATAAGGAAAGATAAAGAAGGATATTATATCATAATAAAAGGACCAATGCAAGAAGAGGATATCACACTTGTTAACATATATGCACCCAATGTGGGAGCACCTAAATACATAAAACAAATACTGACCAACATAAAGGGAGAAATTGATGGGAATACAATAATAGTAGGGGACTTTAATACTCCACTGACATCAATGGACAAATCTTCCAGACAGAAAATCAATAAGGCAACAGAGATTCTGAATGACACAATAGAACAGTTAGACTTAATTGATACCTACAGGACACTGCATCCTAAAAAGCCAGAATATACATTCTTTTCAAGTGCACATGGAACATTCTCCAGGATTGACCACATGCTAGGACACAAAACAATCCTCAACAAATTTAAGAGGATAGAAATTATTTCAAGCATCTTTTCTGGCCACAATGGCATGAAACTAGAAATCAACCACAGAAAGAGAAATGAGAAAAAAATGATTACATGGAGACTAAACCTCATGCTACTAAGAAACCAATGGGTCAGCAGTGAAATCAAAGAGGAAATTAAAAAGTACCTCGAGACAAATGACAATGAAAACACAACGATACAAAATCTATAGGATGCAGCAAAAGCAGTTCTAAGAGGGAAGTTCATAGTGATACAGACCTTCCCCCCAAAACAAAAAGTCTCAAATAAACGACCTAACCTACCACCTAAAGAATTAGAAAAACAGATAATTTGAACAGACCAATCACTAGAAGTGAAATGAAATCTGTAATTTAAAAAAAGCTCCCTGCAAACAAAAGTCCAGGACCAGATGACTTCACTGAGGAATTCTACCAAACATACAAAGAGGAACTTACACCTATCCTCCTCAAACTCTTACAAAAGACTGAAAAGGAGGGAACACTCCTGAAGTCTTTCTAGAAGCCACCATTATCCTGATACCAAACCATACAAAGACACTACCAAAAAAAGAAAATTACAGACCAATATCTTTGAGTATAGATGCAAAAATCCACAACAAAGTATTAGCAAACCAAATCCAACAACACATAAAAAGGATCACACACCATGATCAAGTTAGATTCATTCCAGGATCACATGAATGGTTTAATATATGCAAATCAATCAATGTGATACACCACATCAGCAAAAAAAAAAAGACAAAAGCCACATGATCATCTCAATAGATGCAGAAAAATCGTTTGATAAAATTTAACATGTATTCATCATAAAAACTCTCACTAAAGTGGGTATAGAAGGAACATATCTCAACATAATAAAAGCCATTTATGATGACCCCCCCCCCAACCAACATAATACATAACAATGAAAAGCTGCAAACGTTCCTGCTAAATTCAGGAAGAAGACAAGGATGCCCACTCTCACCACTTATATTCAACATAGTTGTGGAAGTCCTAGCCACAGCACTTGGACAAGAAAAAGAAACAAAAGGTATCCAGATTGGAAGGGAGGAGGTAGAGCTGTCAGTATATGCAGATGACATGATACTATACATAGAAAACCCTAAGGACTGCACATAAAAACCCTAAAGACTGCACATAAAACTACTAGAACTGATAAATGAATTCAGCAAGGTAGCAGGATACAAGATTAACATGCAGCAATCTGTTGCATTTCTTTACACTATAAATGAAATATCAGAATGAGAAAGCAAAAAAAAAAAAATTCCTGTTTAAAATCAGATGAAAAAATACTTAGGAATAAACCTGACGAAGGAGGTGAAAGACTTACATGCTGAGAACTATAAAACATTAATAAAGGAAATTGAAGATGATTCAAAGAAATGGAAAGACATCCCATGCTCTTGGATTAGAAGAGTTAATATAGTTAAAATGGCCATACTACCCAAAGCAATCTACACATTTATTGCAATCCCTATTAAATTACCCATGATATTTTTTACAGAACTGGAACAAATAATCTTAAATTTTATATGGAACCACAAAAGACCCAGAATTGCCAAAGCAATCCTGAGGAAAAAGAACAAAGCTGGAGGCACAACCCTCCCTGACCTCAGACAATACCACAAAGCTACAGTAATCAAAACAGTGTGGTATTGGCACAAATACAGATATATGGATCAATGGAACAGAATAGAGCACCCAGAAATATACCCACACACCTACAGTCAATCTTCAACAAAGGAGGCAAGAATAGACAAGAAAAGACAGTCTCTTTAGCAAGTAATGTTGGGAAAGCTGGACAGCCACATGTAAATCAGTGAAGTTAGAACACTCCCTCACACCATACACAAAAAGAAACTCAAAATGGCTTAAAGATTTAGATAAAAGACATGACACCATAAGACTCCTAGAAGAGAACATAGGCAAAACATTCTCTGACATAAATCGTAGCAGTGTTTTCTTAGCTCATTCTCCCAAGGCAATAGAAATAAAAGCAATAATAAACAAATGGAACCTATTCAAATTTACAAGCTTTTGCACAGCAAAGGAAACCATCAACAAAGCAAAAATACAACCTAAGGAATGGGAGAAAATATTTGCAAATGGTGTAACTGACAAGGGCTTAATTTCCAAAATATACAAACAGCTCATACAGCTCAAAAACAACAAGAAAATCCAATCAAAAAATGGGCAGGGGCTTCCCTGGTGGTGCAGTGGTTGAGAGTCCATCTGCCGATGCAGGGGACACGGGTTCATGCCCCAGTCTGGGAAGATCCCACATGCCACGGAGCGGCTGGGCCCATGAGCCATGGCCGCTGAGCCTGCGCGTCGGAGCCTGTGCTCCGCAACGGGAGAGGCCACAATGGTGAGAGGCCCGTGTACTGCAAAAAAAATAAAAATAAAAGGGCAGAAGACCTAAATAGACATTCCTCCAAAGAAGACATACAGATGGCCAAGAGGTACATGAAAAGATTCTCAACATCACTAATTATTAGAGAATGCAAATCAGAACTACAATGATATATCATCTCACACTGGTCAGACTGGCCATCATTAAGAAGTCTACAAATAATAAATGCTAGAGAAGGTGTGGAGAAAAAGGAATCCTCCTACACTGTTGGTTGGAATGTATTGAATAAATAGGTGCAGCCACTATGGAGATTCCTTAAAAAAAAACTAAAAATGGAGTTACCGTATGATCCAGCAATCCCACTCCTGGGCATGTATCCAGAAAAGATGAAAGCTATAATTAGAAAAGATATATGCAACTCAGTGTTCATAGTGGCCCTATTTACAATAGCCAAGACATGGAAGCAACCTAAGTGTCCATCAACATGAATGGATAAAGAAGATGTGGGGTGTGTGTGTATATATATATATATATATATATATATACACACACACACACACACATACACACACGTACATACATACATACATACAATGGAATCTTTGCCGTAAAAAGGGATGAAATGATGCCATTTGCAGCAACATGGATGGACCTAGAGATTATCATACTAAGTGAAGTAAGACAGAAAGACATATGATATCACTTATACGTGGAATCTAAAAAAAATGATACAAATGAACTTATTTACAAAACAAAGAGACAGACACAGAACACATGGTTACCAAAGGAGGGGGGGATATATACCGGTAGTATGGGATTAACAGGTGTACACTATCATATATAAATTAGACAAACAACAAGGATTTACTGTATAGCACAGGGAACTGTGTTCAATATCTTGTAATAACCTCTACTGGAAAAGGTTCTGTAAAAGAATATATATGTATGTATAACTGAATCACTTTGTTGTACACCAGAAACTAACAACATTGTAAATCAACTATACTTCAATAAAAAATTTTTTTTAAAAAGGAAGTAAAGGTGTACTGTCTGTCATTCTGGGACAATCCCTGGTGGTTCCTGATGATCCCTACTCTTTAAGTGCTAGTAGGTCATCTCTTTAAAGATCAAGTTCAAGCACTTTTCCTTGGATTTGATATTTTGAGCTGCACATGGCTAGTGAGGATTCATAATCTAGACAAGACTGGATCTCTTTTTCTTCTTTCTCTCTTTCTACATGTATGTTCTAACATCACATTTTCTTCATTATCCAAGGCTCTTACAATTTGTGATTTTTCTCTTTCCCCTAGAACATTTTTACATTTCTTATGAATCTGCGTTTTGTTTTACTTCTTCAGCTCTTGTCTGTGAATAATTTGTTTTTTCCCAACTTATGATGGTTACTATTTTTTCACATTTACTCTCAGCTACACTAGTTTGGTGATCTGTTTGCTCCTTCAGTTGACTCTTACCACTTTTGAGACTCCTTTACATCAACTTTGTCTTTCTAGTTATATTAAAACAAGAGTTTTCTGGACTTGTTTTTGCTCCTGTTGTATTCTAATGGAATATTACTTTGGTATCAAGGAGTTGATATAAAGTTGTAGAGCAATAAATGGGTAATATAAGCATGTATAATGAATAAGATTTCCTCTAGCAGATAAGAAAATAATTATCTAATTAATTATCTGATTTAATTATTTTTGGTCCCTGTGTGTAAATGAATAGACATAAAAAATAGTACATAGGTCAGATCTTTTTTTGTCTTCCATTTTAAATGCTCAAGCAAAGATTTGAATACCAGCATGCAGTTTCACTAAATATATGTGAATGACGTTTGGACAAAGGAATGATTGGACTCTGGCTCCCATGAGGAAAAAATTGAATAAAGCCTTGTAACTTCACTTCTGGAATGCCAGGCACATAATATAATCTGGGAGACATATTTTGTCTATAAAGATCATAATTAGATTTGCTGAACCAACTATCCAAAAGATTGTCTGAAAAATACTCCTGAACCTCAGGCAGGAAGAAATGAATCGTTAGGAGACTGCTACCCTGGGATTAACCACTTAGGGAGTAAGTTTTGCATATGCTGCCTATAAGAACAGGAGAGTAATTACACATTTCGGAATTCTTAGAGAGTACTCATTAAGTCTCAGATTCTTCTTTGAAAAGAAGAATGAATAAAATTAGATTTTACTTTAAACTTAAATTATTTTAAATGAAACATTTATAGACAATAAGAACATAAGCACCATTTGCATTCCCTATTTTCATGTCTGATCCTTGCCAGTAGACAGACTGAACTTAGTTGTAATGAGGGGGCTTCACACCACTACCATATTGTGGTTGCTTTGTTCGTTATATATATATATATATATATATATATATATATACACACACACACACACATACACACACGTACATACATACATACATACAATGGAATCTTTGCCGTAAAAAGGGATGAAATGATGCCATTTGCAGCAACATGGATGGACCTAGAGATTATCATACTAAGTGAAGTAAGACAGAAAGACATATGATATCACTTATACGTGGAATCTAAAAAAAATGATACAAATGAACTTATTTACAAAACAAAGAGACAGACACAGAACACATGGTTACCAAAGGAGGGGGGGATATATACCGGTAGTATGGGATTAACAGGTGTACACTATCATATATAAATTAGACAAACAACAAGGATTTACTGTATAGCACAGGGAACTGTGTTCAATATCTTGTAATAACCTCTACTGGAAAAGGTTCTGTAAAAGAATATATATGTATGTATAACTGAATCACTTTGTTGTACACCAGAAACTAACAACATTGTAAATCAACTATACTTCAATAAAAAATTTTTTTTAAAAAGGAAGTAAAGGTGTACTGTCTGTCATTCTGGGACAATCCCTGGTGGTTCCTGATGATCCCTACTCTTTAAGTGCTAGTAGGTCATCTCTTTAAAGATCAAGTTCAAGCACTTTTCCTTGGATTTGATATTTTGAGCTGCACATGGCTAGTGAGGATTCATAATCTAGACAAGACTGGATCTCTTTTTCTTCTTTCTCTCTTTCTACATGTATGTTCTAACATCACATTTTCTTCATTATCCAAGGCTCTTACAATTTGTGATTTTTCTCTTTCCCCTAGAACATTTTTACATTTCTTATGAATCTGCGTTTTGTTTTACTTCTTCAGCTCTTGTCTGTGAATAATTTGTTTTTTCCCAACTTATGATGGTTACTATTTTTTCACATTTACTCTCAGCTACACTAGTTTGGTGATCTGTTTGCTCCTTCAGTTGACTCTTACCACTTTTGAGACTCCTTTACATCAACTTTGTCTTTCTAGTTATATTAAAACAAGAGTTTTCTGGACTTGTTTTTGCTCCTGTTGTATTCTAATGGAATATTACTTTGGTATCAAGGAGTTGATATAAAGTTGTAGAGCAATAAATGGGTAATATAAGCATGTATAATGAATAAGATTTCCTCTAGCAGATAAGAAAATAATTATCTAATTAATTATCTGATTTAATTATTTTTGGTCCCTGTGTGTAAATGAATAGACATAAAAAATAGTACATAGGTCAGATCTTTTTTTGTCTTCCATTTTAAATGCTCAAGCAAAGATTTGAATACCAGCATGCAGTTTCACTAAATATATGTGAATGACGTTTGGACAAAGGAATGATTGGACTCTGGCTCCCATGAGGAAAAAATTGAATAAAGCCTTGTAACTTCACTTCTGGAATGCCAGGCACATAATATAATCTGGGAGACATATTTTGTCTATAAAGATCATAATTAGATTTGCTGAACCAACTATCCAAAAGATTGTCTGAAAAATACTCCTGAACCTCAGGCAGGAAGAAATGAATCGTTAGGAGACTGCTACCCTGGGATTAACCACTTAGGGAGTAAGTTTTGCATATGCTGCCTATAAGAACAGGAGAGTAATTACACATTTCGGAATTCTTAGAGAGTACTCATTAAGTCTCAGATTCTTCTTTGAAAAGAAGAATGAATAAAATTAGATTTTACTTTAAACTTAAATTATTTTAAATGAAACATTTATAGACAATAAGAACATAAGCACCATTTGCATTCCCTATTTTCATGTCTGATCCTTGCCAGTAGACAGACTGAACTTAGTTGTAATGAGGGGGCTTCACACCACTACCATATTGTGGTTGCTTTGTTCGTTTGGCATTGCTTAGCCACTTGTTAAAGGACTTTTAAGGAGGATGGGGATTATCAAGTAGCAACTCCAAAAATACCTACCAGACAATGAGAAATTATTAATATCTTATATCATTATTCTAGCTGCTGGTGTGACTTTTAATGCTCAAGAATTTTTGTTTTAGAAGATTATGATGTGACACCATAGCTGATAGATTAAGATAAAGACAGTAGTTGAACGGACCTTTTTCTTTTTTATGCCATCCCATATGATCCCATGCTCCCAGATAAATACAGTTGAAGAGATTTCATTCTCACGGTGAAAATTTGTGTGTGTGTGTCTGTGTCTGTGTGTCTGTGTGTCTCTAGCTGGGCTTTTTCCCCCCAAATGGGAGTATGCTTAAGCTCAGTTGTGCTTAGTGATTTGTATGCACTTGGGTTGAACAATGAAAATGGTTTACTCTTAGCTAATCTGGTTGATTATTGCTCTGTGTTTGATGTTTCAGACTTTAGATTCTGTGAGGTGGGAGAGAGGGACTGAGCAAAAACATGAATGGGGCCATGCGAGAGAGCGCAAGTCAGAGCAAGGAATGTCAGGGAAGTGAAAGGGAGAAGACAGTGTGACAGTGAGGGGGTGAGAAAGTGATCAGTGGAGGGTGTCAAGAGGAGAAAGAGACACACACACAGACACGGGGAGAGGGAGGGAGGGAAAGAGAGAAAGAGAATATGCAAAAACAAGCACCAGGGAGGGAGGGAATGGAGAGAGAGATAATGGAAGGTTGGGAGTCAAGTCTGAGAGGTCTTGTTTGTTATGACCCTTGGTAACTTCCTGAATTCCCTCTTGGTGAGTGATTGTGGAGCAAATATAAGTTTATCGTATGCCATTTAATAAACGGAAAATCACTTGAGAGACAAGTAGCAAGCTTACCCCTATGGGTTAAATTTCTTTGGTTTCCACTAAGTCCATGCTTTCAGATGCTGAACTTGGGTCCTGAGCTGTGTTAATCATTACTTAATATTTATATGGAAATGAGGTTACCCTGTTGCAAGCCCTGGTTTCAATCAGTAAGTAATTATGAAAACTAGTCTTAAAGATGCTGTGAAAGGGTCTTGCTTTCCAGGCAGTAATTAAACCTCTCAGCTATCCTCGGGGGTTGATTTTTTTTCCTCTAGCTATTTTTTCCCCCTAAACTTAGTTTCTGCAGGTGGGAAAAGATAATGAGTTGCTGCCAATGAAGGATTCATTAGTTTATGTAAAGGTTTTATCAAGAGAAGGAGGGAATGAACAGGATACCTTAAAGCTGCAGAAAAGAAAATGAATATCTACTTTCTTCTGGCCCCAAAGAAAGAATTTTTTAAAAAGTGTGAACAGAACCTTTAAAACTCAGGTGTTTTCATAGGAGTATTTTTGAGTCAGATCCCAAAACGTGGAGCTAAATCTCCGTTTTCAGTGGGAGCCAATCAGAAATGCTTGCCAATTTTGGTTTTGGGCATTTAGTAAGCAAATGCTCAAAAAATAGCAACACATTATACTAATTATTATCAGCATCCACAAAGTGCCATGGGGGCTGAGCATTATTACAGAAGTGGAGGCCATAAGACTTGTAGGCACGATGCTCTGGTGGCACCAGGCCCCATTGCTGCCTGTTCTCTCCCCCCTCCCCCCAAAAGAGAACCTCTCCTGCTGGAAGAGCTGGGCAAAACCACTTCAGAAGTCCCTAAGATATGAAGGTTTGTGGTGTAGATGCAGGCACTATTCTTTAGCTTTACATATGTGAAAGCTGCAATCTCAACAGGATGTTAGAAAGGAGGCTCTTCATGTGCACACCATACACAGGAACTCACAGTGGAGGGAGGTAGGGTTGCCAGGTAAAATACAGGACTCCCAGTTACACTTGAATTTCAGATAAACAATGGATACAACGTTATTCGTTGGTTATCTGAAATTCAAATTTCAGCCGCCTGTGTTTTTATTTGCTAAACTGGCAACCCAGGTTGCATCACCTCTGCTGGGGAGTGCTGGAGCCTAACAACCCCAGCTGGGCAGTGATGGAGCCTGTTAATTCCCAGGGCTGTAATGTGTTCTTCTGTTCTAAGATTCTTGTGCCTTCTTCCAGAAGCTAGCGTAGATTTAACTGGGAATAATTGTAAAAGGAAGCAGGCAGAGTTTTTGGATCACATATCATCAGAGATTTATAAAAGTTAGAGTAGGCAATAAAACAAGCCTCTTACATAAATTAGGCTGTTTTACCGACTTTGGGAAAAGTCAATGGCTATTGATCTGTCAGTAAGAAATACAAGTGAGCTTGAATCTAAACATCAGCAGTTTTCTTGGATTATTTGGTCATTTCATCATGTACCCTACAATGATTTTTAATGCATAGACGCAAGATTTATTTAATGAGGAAATAAGAGGTAGTCTAATTTTTGAAAAAAATCGTTAAGTCAAATACTGCATTTTTGATTACTTTGAAGCAGTATCGTTTAAAGATCTTGCCAATAAAAATTGTGAGTAATTACTTACTTGTTATAACTTTGCCTTTTGTTCACTTTTTGAGGGTGTTAGCATAGAGTGGTGGAAAATCTTGGGAGTTAAGAGACCTAGTCTCGGTGCTCTCTCTGAATTATTTCCTTTGTGAGCAGGTACCAGTGAGTATACATGCTGAGTTTCATTCTGAATTCCTGAGACTTAAATTTTCTGAGGTTTCCCTAATTTTTATGTTCTCAACCTGATGTGGATCCATGTTGCTGAAAGCTGTTTTCCTTGTGTGAGTTGTATTGGACATGACCAAGGAAATTTTAAAAATAAGTTTGATTTCTTGCATTGCTTTTGTAAATTAAGCTTATCTATCATATAAGTACACGAAACTTTGAGTTATCTCTCGATTGATCATTGATACGTATATAGATATACATATATCTAGCTATAGATATATAGATTATTTTTTAATCATGCTGCTTTAAGAGTGGAAAGTTTAAGACAAATGAGATGATGGGACTTTGATGCACTGCCACATCCTGCACTTTTAGAAGGTTTCCAAATGCCTTTCCCACGTATTGAACGGTCACAGCAATGATCAGTGGCTTAGAATGCCTCCTGAGTTCCTGACCAGTTGCCAAAACAAGCGCTGAAGTAAATGTTTCCTGATGTCCAGTGACCATTAATGCCCACCATATCCAACTGGTTGTGAGCTGAGATTTTGAAGGTGTACTGCCTATACTTTAGGGAAATCTATAAAGAAGCTTTGCTGTTGTGGTCCATTGGACTAGGGAGGGCAAGTAAAGCCCTTCAGAGGGACAGAAGCACTTCTCTTATATCTGTTTCTTCAGAGACCAGAGTGGGTCTCTGAACTGCCTGATGACTCTCATGGGAGAATCACACCACTGCCAGCAGGAGACAAGACATGTTCTAAGATTCCCCCCAGGCAGTAGAACCCTAAGACTGTTAGATACCATATCTCTGAATAACGACGTGAGCTCTGGTAACCTGGATGTAGTGGGGCCCTTTTCAGGCTTCCCACAGTTCTCCAAAGCTCTGTGTGTGGCACCAGGGGCAATGCCTAGTCTAGGATCAAATGCCTTCTTCTATTGTGGCTGATCTTCAGGAATACAAGTCTTAAACCCACGCACTTGTAAAACTTTATTTTCCCAAAGACTGAAAGGAAAGCTAGCATTCAAGGTGAGACCCCCGCCCCCCCCATGGCCCAGCATTAGAGCTAGACCACCTGTAAGCTTGTTAGCACAGCAGCGTGATATTTAATAGATAGGTGGCCAGGGGCTTTGGTCAGGGGCTACTTCTTAGATTCATGCAGGCTGTCTAGAGCCATTCTCACCAGTGGTCCCTCTACTGTTTTAGTTCTGTTGTTCTGAATGAGGGTTTGTCCTCATTCTGTTCTTTGTGAGCAATTTCACATTTTTTCTCTAAAGAGAACCATTTATACCCGTTTGTTTCCTGTTAGGAAAAAATTGATTACTGATATTTGCCAGGGGCTGCTGGAGAGGGATGGGGTGTGGCAGACTAAGTCACAGTCTAAACTGGATGATGCCATATTTTAAAGTTACCCTAAAGTTATAGCCTCTTCTCCTTGGGGGCCCACGTGTGATCCCGGAATGCTTCTCAACTTAGTGTTCCAAGCAGTCACTGCTAATCAGTTGGCTTTGATTCATGAGGTGATGCCAGTTTGCCACTTCTGTTTTAGATGGATTATTTTCTCTGTTTCCTTCTTTAGAAATTTGTATTCAAAAGCAGCTCTTTGGGTCTTTTAAAAGCAGGTCTTAGGTTGGTGTGCCTTGGCAGAAAAAAAGGGCCAGGGCTGAAGACAGCAGGGATTTTGATAGGGGTTGGGCATAGGAACCCTTGCTTTTTCCCCTTAAGTCCCCCTGTCCTGTCACCAAAGGGCAGTGGGTCCTTGGACTAGGCTAGAGGACCTCCTAAGAGACTTACCTTCAAGGAGATCAAACTGGTCGATATGTCTTCTTCTTGGACAAGTTTAATTCCTTCTCACTACCGTCTCCCATGGGGCCTTATGGACCCTTATTATTATTTTTTTTTTTTTGAAGGATGAGATGAAGCATTTAAAAAAACCATATATTATAAAGAACTTGAATCCAGAAAATATAAATAATCCTTAGAAATCAATAATCTTTTTAAAAAAACTCAGTTTTTTAAATGGACAAAATATTTGAAAAGACACTTCACCAAGAAGATGACATGAAAAATGCACAACATCATAAATCACTAGAGAAATGCAAATTAAGGTCACAATATATACCGCTACACACCTACTAGAATGGCTAAAATTAAAAAGACTGCCAGTACCAGAGCTGGCAAAGATGAGAAGCAAATGGATAGCTCACACATTTGCTAGTGAAAATGAAAACTGGTACAGCCACTTTACAAAACAGCTTGGAAATTTCTTATAAAGTTAAGCATACACCCACCCTATGACCCAGCATTTCCACTCCTTAGATATTTACCCAAGAGAAATGAAAGTATATGTCCACATAGAGACCTATATTCAAATGTTCATGGGGGCCTTATTCATGACAGTCAGAAACTGAAAACAACTCAAATTTCCATCAACAGGTGAACAGATAAACAATTTGTGATACCATAATACTCGATGGACCCTTATTTATACTTTAAAAAGGGTGGCTTTGTGTAAACTATTGTAAAAGGCTAAATGAATCCATCTTTGAGCTTAACATTTTAGAATCTTCCTTTCAAAATTACCATGCAGGCTGGGCTGTGAGTTACCCAGAATTTGGAGTATAAACAACGAAACATATAATTCCGCTTCCCCTCTGAGCCGGTACTAACCCAGACCCCTCTTGCCTCCTAGCTCTTTGTGGCGTTTTTAATCAGCACTCTTATTGCTTGAACCAGCGCTTGTCGGTGTTGTAATCTTGCAGAGCAGAGCTGTATCTTCAGACAAAACCCACTTGCTCAAACAATAGACCCTCTTGTCAGTTCTGTTGCTTTCAAGAATTTACCTTGACTTGATGTTCATTAGTGTGTGCCCTTGGCAAAAGAGCATACCTCCAAACTCGGCTAATTACTCCGCTATTCAGTAGCAGCATGACTGAAAAGAGCCTGGCCATCTCCACAAAGGGGTGCTTCTCTGCCAGAGCCAGCCTCGAATGTAGCAGGTGGCAGGGACAGGGCTAGCACTGAGGAACCCAAACCAGAGGAAATGTGGAACTTTCAAGGGAACTGTTAGTGCCTCCTTTTTTTCCCAATATATTCCCATCCCCGTGGAAGTACTGCTGAGCCACTACACAGCCCAAAGGCTGGAAATTAAAAGGAACTGGGATAGAGGTGGGGGAGGAGGGACATCAGAGAGCCCTGGAAAGTCAGCCACTGAATTATGGATTTAGTAGTAACTGGTGGAAATGCTAAGGCTTAAGTAATGCTTGGCAAACCACCAAGTATAGTTGTGCCTCTTGTTCATTGCACAAGGGCATTGAGCCAGAGGGTTAAGTGGGGTCAAAGTCCAACCCTTGCTCTGAATGGCAGAAAGCCATTGTTGGCCTGGAGAAAAGGAGGCCTTTTTCCAACTCTCATACGGACAACGTTCTCTTACCACGCCAGGCACCAGCACAGGGCTCAGCTCATCTGCTCTGGGCGGGCGCCTTTCCCTAACTTCCTTAAAGGTGCTAGATGGGCTAGTAGAAGCCTTAATACTTATCCACAGTCCTCAGAGTAGGTCAGACCTGTATGCGAATTCTGAATCCATCCTGGCCTAGTGGCTCTCCTGAGGAGATGGGCTTTCAGAGATCCTAGAGGGCAGGAACTCCATGACACAAGATGATTTCAGGGTGCACATGACAACACATGTAACTCTTTCAGTCCTGCTCACTAGTCAGGAAGAAGGTCTCGGAGTGTTAAAAAGCACTGTCAGCAAGTGCTACAGATGCCAGGTTAGCTACCCAGCCCCGTGAGAGCTGAACATAGACCCAGAGACCTTCACTCATGGCTTTAGCATTTGTCATATTTACGGTTAGAATATTCTTCTATCTATGCCAAGGGATACTGGTTTTCTACTTAAAGAAGTGAAGTAACATTTAAAATATAAGTAAATATATAAAAGAAATGAATTGATTTCTTCATTATTTTAGTCAAATCCAAGTCGTCACTGGCATGGACTGAATTTAGGAAACATAGATTAAGTGTGAAGAGACGAAATGTGAGAGGGAATTATTTGGGTGTGCAGAAGAGAGGCCTTCACAGTAATACAGGTTTCTGACAATTTCTGCCAACGAGAGTAGAAGGAAGCATTTTTACTGTTGTTGGAGAGATTTGGGTTCAAATGTGCAACGTGTGTTTGTGTGTACTTGTTCCGTAAAGGAAAGCTGAGAGATTGTAGACTGAATTTCTGAGGGTGGGACTAGAATATGTGGGATAGGCTGGAGCTCTTTAGAAGTCAAGCAACTGACCCCACGTTTTTATGGAGGCAAGAAAGCCAGAAAGTTCCAGAAGGGAAGCACAGCTATTAATTGATGTTTGACTCAAGATCTCCCTTCCTGTGTCCCTCTGTGTCCCTCTCCTTCATCCTCTGTCTCAGTCTTTCTCACATACGAGTGCACTCATAAATATACACACACCCAATCCACCAGCGATTCAAATCTGCCGTCTCCCTTGTAGGAGAATTTCCTGTAGAAGCCACAATGTAAAGTAACAGGCATGACGTGGGGAACTATAAAAGCATTGTTCTTAGACCTCTTCAGGTGAAAAAAACATTCAGCTCTTGGCATGAACATGGTTAAGATGACTGCAATAAAAGTATTGTTTTGCATCCAGTGGCACCCGTAATTTATGTTTACATAAAGAAAAAAAAGTGTCCTCTGATGTAATCTCAGAAAACTGCTGCCACAGGCTTTTGAAACGATTAGTTTAGACTATTTCACAGAGCATTAAGCTTAACAATGTTAGTCCGTTCCTAAATGCTCTTCAAGAAAATTTTTGCAATGAGGTCAAAATTTAGGTTGGCAAAAGAGCAACCTCAAATAGGCAATCTCATCCTTTTTTAAAAAAAACAGCTTTTTTGAGATATAATTGACCTAAAATAAACTGCACATATTTAAAGTGTACAGTTTGCTCAGTTTGACATGTATATATCATGAAACAATCACCATAATCAAGAAGATGAACACGTTAATCACCCCCAAATGCTTTCCTATGCCCCTTGGTAATTCCCACCTCGCACCCCTGCTCTGTGCACCCCCTTCACAGGCAGGGAAGTGCCTCTGTCACTGTAGATTAGCTTGCACTTTCTAGAATTTTATATTAAGAGTACAGTATATACTCATTTTTATCTGACTTCTTTCAGCATAATTATTTTGAGATTCATATACATTGTATTGCATATCATTAGTTCATTCCATTTTACTACTGAATAACATTCCATTGTATAGTTATGCCACAATCTGTTTATCCATTCACCTGTTGATGGTCCTTTGGGTTGTTTGTAGCTTTGGGCTATTACAAATAAAGCTACTATGAACATGTGTTTACAAGTCTTTGTATGGATATATATTTTCTTTTCGGTGTAAAGCTAGAAGTGCAGTGGCTGGATCACGTGGTAGTTGTATGACTAATGAATAAACTATCACAATGTTTTCCAAAGAGTTACACCATTTTATGTCCTCACCAAAACGAGAGTTCTATTTCCTGTGTATGCGAGTTCCAGTTCCTCTGCATCCTCGTGAACACTTGGCATGTTAGCTATTCTCTTTGAGGTTTTAATTTGCATTTCCTAACTGAGTAATGATATTGAGTATCCCTTGTGTACTATTTACCATTTGTATATCTTCTTTGATGAAGTATCTGCATATTTTAAAAAATTGGGCTGTTCTCTCATTCATTTTTTTATCTTTTAATTTTATTTATTTTTTTATACAGCAGGTTCTTATTAGTCATCAGTTTTATACACATTAGTGTATACATGTCAATCCCAATCGCCCAATTCATCACACCACCAACCCTGCCTCCCGCCGCTTTCCACCCTTGGTGTCCATACGTTTGTCCTCTACATCTGTGTCTCAACTTCTGCCCTGCAAACCAGTTCATCGGTACCATTTTTCTAGGTTCCACATACATGCGTTAATATATGATATTTGTTTTTCTCTTTCTGACTTACTTCATTCAGTATGACAGTCTCTAGATCCATCCACGTCTCAACAAATGACCCAGTTTCATTCCTTTTTATGGATGAGTAATATTCCATTGTATATATGTACCACATCTTCTTTATCCATTTGTCTGTCGATGGGCATTTAGGTTGCTTCCATGTCTTGGCTATTGTAAATAGTGCTGCAGTGAACACTGGGGTGCATGTATCTTTTTGAATTATGGTTTTCTCTGAGTATATGCCCAGCAGTGGGATTGCTGGATCATATGTTAATTCTATTTTTAGTTTTTAAAGGAACCTCCATACTGTTCTCCACAGTGGCTGTATCAATTTACATTACCACCAACAGTGCAATAAGGTTTCCTTTTCTCCACACCCTCTCCAGCATTTGTTGTTTGTAGGTTTTCTGATGATGCCCATTCTAACTGGTGTGAGGTGATACCTCATTGTAGTTTTGATTTGCATTTCTCTAATAATTAGTGATGTTGAGCAGCTTTTCATGTGCTTCTTGGCCATCTGTATTTCTTCTTTGGAGAATGTCTATTTAGGTCTTCTGCCCATTTTTGGATTGGGTTGTTTGTTTTTTTAATATTGAGCTGCATGAGCTGTTTATATATTTTGGAGATTAATCCTTTGTTGATTCGTTTGCAAATATTTTCTCCCATTGTGAGGTTGTCTTTTCGTCTTGTTTATTGTTTCCTTTGCTGTGCAAAAGCTTTGACGTTTCATTAGGTCTCATTTGTTTATTTTTGTATTTATTTCCATTACTCTAGGAGGTGGATCATAAAAGATCTTGCTGTGATTTATGTCAAAGAGTGTTCTTCCTATGTTTTCCTCATAGAGTTTTATAGTCTCCGGTCTTATATTTAGGTCTCTAATCCATTTTGAGTTTATTTTTGTGTAGGGTGTTAGCGAGTGTCCTAATTTCATTCTTTTACATGTAGCTGTCCAGTTTTCCCAGCACCACTCATTGAAGAGGCTGTCTTTTCTCCATTGTATATCCTTGCCTCCT